>NC_079171.1:25705678-25763178 GCF_947568905.1 Ostrea edulis
GTATATTGAGCAGCTTTATAAGGTCTACGTCAGAAAAAAATTACTTTAAACATAATATTTGGACCATAAATATTTGTTTTTGAGGATACTATTCACAAACAATGATCGATTATAACAGCATCAAATTAAATCCTGCTTTCCCTACTGAGCAAGATTCACAGAGATTACATGGTCACAACATAATTTTAATGGTTCAAATTAACCGTAGCACATACTACATATGTATATATAAAAATCAGAGCTCCAGATAATTTTTTACCACAAAGAGTATTTACTCCCCGATTTTCAAATCAATGGGTATTTTGCTTTTGAGAAAAAGTCAAAAGAGTATTTTGTTAATTTACTGATTATCTGCTGTTTGCCACTAATACAGAATTTGATCACTTAGTCTAACTATAACCAGATATTATATGACTGAGTGTCTGGCATATCAAAATTTAATACCTAAACAATTTTCAAAATCCCAATGACAATGAATCTCAAATACATCTATGAATTAACATTTAACGGAGAAGGTTTTTGGTAAGAATTTTTAGCTGGTTATTATTTATATTGCACAATTTCATTAAAGAGTTTGGGTCCCTAATTCCCATATTTGTTTTCCTGTACATTTTGTTTTTTTAATTGCATTCATGAAGGCAAGCAATTATCATATAATGTGATTACAAACACACATAAGACACTACCCCAAAATTTAGTTAAATTTGACTTAAATTGTGTTTACTTGAACTTGATTAAGTTAAACAATTACATTGTATTTTATGAAATGTAAATTACTTTGCTGGTACAGTAGCAAAGGAATTCTGGGAAGGTTTCACACAAAAATTTGCTTGACAATTAATGTATAGATTTCAGTTTGAATTTCCTGTTCTTACACGATTGTCTATATTGAGCTCGCTTTGCAAGCGGCACGTTGCGCCTTGCTACGCTTGCTGTTATTATATGTTCATGCTTTTTACAGTGAATAAAGCTCATATTATATTTATATCCTTTTCATAACAACAATTGTGACATCACAAGGGTTTAAATGTAAACAATGTAATTGATAAAGTCACATGAAGTGGATTCGAATATCTAACAGTATAAAAACACAAACTAAAACACTGTGTAAATATGGGATAGCTGAATAATGAATTTTACCCTAAAAAGTAATCCAGATAAAGACGAAAATTCAGCTCATTTTCTCAACGTTTTTCTCCCTTCGAATTTACACACCATGCTGACATTAAGAACTCTCGGGATTGTTCATAGTGAATTCACTGAGTTCGAGTAACGCCCGTGTTTATCTTGCTACATTGTCAATACATGGAAACGAATTCTTTTGTTAAACTGGGTCCATAGGACAATATCATTTTAATGAAAGAATGTTCCATCTATCTTCTTGCATGCCCTCAAGGGCCTAAATTTGGTCTCAATAAATCTTATCTTATTGTACCAGGACAAGGCATTTCATATATGCCTGATTAATTGTTTTCATTGAAAAATATTCTTATACATGTATTTGTTATTCATAATATATATTTATACATACAATATGGTGCATTATGGGCACAGCATTAATTGCATCTTATTGCTGAAAATGGACACTAACATAGACATGACCTAATCTGTGAATTTTAAAATATGCCTTCATTCACATGATGTAAGATTTATACTGCTTTGTCTTAAATGATTATTTTATAATTTTTATTTCCTCCATTGTACAGATTTTTGCTGACCTCATTAATGGGTGCAGATTTATCTATTATGCCCGAATAAAAGTCCATTTAAATGTAGATATCTCTTACTACATAACTTCACCAATCTTTCACAAGAAATTACCCATACCTTCACCTAGCCTGTCAGCTGTCAAGGAGAATACGCGGGTATTAAAATGAAAGTTGAATGGGGAGGTGAATACCGATCCCGACCAGAATCAAGACGAAGAAAATCAGAAATTTTACAATAATAGGGGGGAAATCGAGGCGGGCGGGGATGAGAATCTATAATTTTTTTTATCATGGTCTAACACATCTATGGCGATTGACAAGAAATTGCACGGATGTAAGAGAGTATAAACAAGATGAATGACAAGAAATCAAACACTCGATGCGCATTTTCAACACCCATATGCCTTGTAACCTCAATCAGCTGTTTACAGTGGTTTACACAGGAACTTGGACCTACGTTAGATACCACCACACAAAAAGAAATCCAGAGAAAATTTAAATTTTTAGGACTTATGAAGTATTCTTTTAACATTAGTTTGAAAATAGTTAATCTAGAGCATTATTTAGTTAATCTAGAGCATTTTTAATATAATACACTGAGTGTATGTATTATAAGTATAATCTAACATTAATAAATGTATGTTACCATCTAATATGCATCATGTAGCTTATCATAATCATCCTGAGCGTGTGGTCCCAAGAATAATTATGAGAAAAAGAATTCTATATGTCAGAACTTGGATTTTTTTCCGGTTTGAGAGAGTTTGTTAAAATATTAGCGTTTTGTTAATAATCAAAGAATACAATGTTATGAAATGGCAGACAATTAATATTAACACACAGCTTTAGGCTAGTGAGACCACAATGAGATATTATTCATTTATTAATCTTAGGAATTGTGTAGAATAAAAGAAAAAAAAAAGAAAAACAAATGGTTGTAGCTATATTATTTATAATTTATATCAGTGATTTGATCACTTTTTAAATCATTGAATGCATTGCTGCAGCACTAGCATCCCTAGTATAAACAACCTGAAAACATTTATTACAATTATTTTAGTCTTAAGCAATAGAAAACAAGTGCGTTATCAATTGAGTAACAATGAAGTACATTGATGTTTTATTAAGTAAATCCCTTTTGGATTTTCTTATTTTAGAGCTCTGTGTTTTCTGAAACAAAATGTGCTGAAAATTAATGAAAATTTGCGGCATAAAAATGAAAAAAAAAAATCGGATATTGGCATAATATTTTGTGACCTTATGTGACCTTTGTATATGATATCCCATAACTTAAAATCAATATTCATTTCATAACAGGGATGGCAACAGGTTTCTAATGATGAAGTATTGCATCATTCTTAGGAACACCACAAACAAAGAGCAAAGAGGGGTCTGATCCTATCTTGTCCTTTTGTTTGGTAGTGCCCCTCCCCCCTTCCCCCAGGAAAAAGACCCCCCCCCCCCCTTACCCCACTGAAATTGCTTTCTAAGGTCCTGATAAGGTCTACAAATTTTAGACACAAGTCAAAATGACATGTTCTATTTTAAGCATGCGTAACAATAAGTGAGAGGAAGGACTATATATAGTAATAGGTAGAAGAATTAAAGAAGAAAAGGGGGGATATACTCCGATCTCAAGTTTGGCTTCAAAAACCTACATTACGTGTACTATTTTCCCGTATCTCCAATTAACGGGGACCAAATTCATTTATTATAATACTTACAAAATCTCATATTGCTATGACACATATGTGTGCACATTCATATCGTTTATTAGTTGAATTCTAAAATATTGAGAAATGAATACAGCTTCCCGGAGTTTGAAATGCGTTCAAAACATACATTGGATTGCGAGGTCGGTTTTTGGTTTTCACTTGTAATTTATATGCTTAAATACAGATACTTTATATAGAAGGTTCTATCGTCTATATATTAGCATATCTATTATTTACCTCTTACCACTTGTATAAATCAGAGTATATTTCAAAAGTATATTTTTCGAAAGCAGTTTAAACACGCTGAATTTCAATCAAGGGTAATGAAACAAACTATTTTAAAATATTCGCACATATAAGATATTAAAATACAATTCAGACACGTGAATTTTGCAATAGCGTTCTGACATCTTATAGGCAGTTTGAAATAAGGTCTACAGTTTTTGACACTCTCCCCGTCATAACAGCTCAAAATTGCAGTGACTTGACGTCATTTTCCATTATGAAGTCATATATTGGTAGTTCGGAGAAGTAAAGGCATAAAGTGCACTGTGATATTCTATAAGGGAATCCTTAACCTACCCGCGTAGTATACATTGTGTACTATTTGAAGGGAAAATATTAACCAATATGTCTGTCTTTTCATTTCAATTGAATTTCTAATATGCAGCAATCGTCAATGACTCCCCCCCCCCCCCCCCCCCCCCCCTCACACTTGCACTTTAAAATAAGATATAAGATTCTTCACATCATATTTCATCAAACAAGTAACAAAACATACCCTTTTCCAGCGTTTCTTTGATATAGAAAGAATCCTTATTGAAAGAATCCAGAATTTCTTGCCCAGCCTTTCTGCGTCTTCTTTTTGTCATGTTTGTTGACTCCCGCCTCAAAACATTTATACTTCCGTTCTCTTTACACATGCGCATGCGCATATTACATGTGTGTATCGTCAGAGGTGCGTAAACGAAGATGGCAACTTCAATCCACACAGTATTTGCGTAATCTTGTGTTTGATGAAACCCCGAAAGTGGGACACGTTATTTTTTTTATTTTTCTAGAAAGTAGACATGTTATTTATTTGTTTTGAACGATAAAAAAGATTGGGGACCTAAGTCAAGTCCCCAAACTTTTTGAGGCCCCCATTTTAAGACTTGCGTATCTGTAGCAGGTCCCCAGTATGGCAGAATCACACACACACACACACACACATATATATATATATATATATATAATATATATATATATATAATTCAGTAAAAAAGCAGGAAAATATACAGTTCCAAAATATATTTAAATCACTAGCGCTTTCTGGATTTTAACATCCATCCTCAGGTGAATACAAACTACTAATAATAATTATTATTAATTTGTATTCACCTGAGGATGGATGTTAAAATCCAGAAAGCGCTAGTGATTTAAATATATTTTGGAACTGTATATTTTCCTGCTTTTTTATTGAATTATTTTGACTGTGTGATATCAACTCTTTCTATTTGGATTATATATATATATATATATATATATATATATATATTCTCTACCCGATTATCAAGTAAGTACAATCCAAGGGAAGAATCCTAATAATACCGAATGAACAGACCATTTGCGTTCATCGTGCGTTCACCGTTCACCAAATTGAGTTCACCGTTCGCTCTGCGTGCGTTCACCGCTCAAGTTGAACGTATCTACATCGACAACCCCCCCCTTCTTTTTGCGTAACACACGCAAAATGTGCTTACCTTTCGGATCAAAGACTCGATAATTGTTCTGTTCATTTCGTCTTCAGCTGCCAAATTTCACTTTTTAGCAGACGACATTGAGGTAATGTTTTCAACAGAAGAATTTCATACTAGGGCAAAAACGGATTTTGTAGCTACAGATGAAAAATATTACAGTGTCCCAGTTACCCCGATGTCCCATTTACCCCAGTTTACCCTACATAATAAAATATTGTTTAACAATGTTCAGAACAGGAATTTGTTTTCTAGATTTCATAGCACATTGAAGTAGTGATACTTTTTCACTAGTATTCAGGTGACGTATATGTAAGGCATGTGGGCCTCTTCCTTTATCCGTGATGTAAATGTCTAGAATCAAAAGCCTAAAATAAACTACTAGTAAGTTGGGTGAATTGAAGACAAATCATCATTCATCTATGGACATCGATATTTTTATCTTTTTTTTTTTCATTGTCTCCGCATCACGCACTTGCAAACAATACTCAAAAAGTAATATCTTGACATAAAAGGAGATTGGATGAAATTAATTTCTCCAACTTCGTAGAATTGATAGAAGCTACTGTAAAGTTCTACGACCGAAATGATATGGTTTATGTGATTGTTTGCGAACCAAAATCAGAGGAATATATGACATCAATAACAGGTTTCGATATCACCGTTATTTGAGAAAATAATGTCTATTTTTTTTTTCGTTTATTATATATAAATGAAAACCCTCCTCTTTATGTATCATGAACATGTTATAAAACGGATTTTCATGCACATATCTCGTATCAGATCGAGAAATCTTAGCTCCAACGCAACTGCACACGGTAAGCTCCTCTTCTATTCATTGTATACATTCTTATTATATACCCATCAATGTATCGTTCTTTGATACTGTGGATTTCACAGCGTGTGATCCGGTTTTCCGGATCACCACACTGTGGTTTTCTGATTCCGTATCAGTATCCTCTGAAACTGATGCCGTCACAATGATGTCACAATGCAACAACGCAACGTTATTTGTGGAAAATGTTGACCGCGTCACAAACGAACCTGCGTATACAAAACATAATTTCATGGTATGTCTGTGTTTTTGATCATTTGGATTACATTTATTATCTTATAAATGTGGATTTAAAATGCACAAGGGGGTATATAATAAATTTATCATTACTACAGTAACTTGATCCGAAGAGTCGGATCACGTCTCGTTGACAGGCGCGGATCATCAGATCAAACTCGACGCTTCGCGTCTCGTGTGATCTGATGATCCGCGCCTGTCAACTCGACGTGATCCGACTCTTCGGATCAAGTTACTGTAGTAATAATATATATATATTAAGTAGTAAAACGGCAAAGATTTTGTGTAATTGACGTTCAATCTTTTATGCTTCATTTTTTTTTATTTTGAATCCTTGAACAATATTTCTTTGAATAAATATATATCCGTATTTTAATTAGTTGGGGGGGGGGGGGGGGGTGGGGGGTGGGTGGGGTCCATCCTGGTATGTATATCACTATTATCAGAGTGAGATTCCGCCGTATTTTCAGCTTTAGATAGACTCGATTTCATCAAATTACATGTACATGTTGGCTGATTAAAGTGCAAGCCATGGTGAGTATAAAAACAAAATTCAATGATTTAATTGATACATAATGTGCAAATATGATTGCCCCGTTTTCGTGGAAGAGAACCGCGGGTATATATAGATATCTTTTCTTTCAAAGTTGTATTGTGGTTTAAACAACAACACACCGGTATAAATATACAAATCTAAATGATTGATCCTATATGTAGCGATGTACATTTTATTGATGGGATTACATTGTTGTATTCTAATTTGAAGGAAAAAATCAATTTGAAATAGTAAGATATTTTGTCCCCGGATTTTCAGTTTAAATCGCGCTTGGAATTGGAATGGTATATGGCTGAGGCTAGGTAAAACACATTGTGACATCATTATTGAAAGGTTACCAAGATTAGATAATTTCTGCAACAAAAGTCAGACCACGAATAAACACTGAAAAGAAAAGGAGAAAAGAGCTTCCTATTAATGATTACAGACAATGAAGGCAAATGTAAAGTTAAATAAGATTTATTTTGTTGTTGTTGGCGAACGAGGCCACGGCCGTAGGGCTGCCGGATGATAAATGGCTAGCCCTAAATTTTACATTACATTAACACGCCTGCTAATCGATCAATTGCATAACAAGAGGTTATGTATAGAAATCAAAAGAGATCGATTTCCGGTTATGCAATCGAGACCCAAATTTCACATGCATAGATGGTAAATTGTCTCAATGCAAGGAATTATTGAGATTTTAATTAAAATGTAAGAATGTGATTTGATGAGTAATTCTATTTTCTATTGTTTTACACTTTTATAAAAAGCAAGGGTCACCAATTAACAACGATTTTTGTTCTGAAGCGAGGGTCGGTGGAGGGAAAACGCTGTCACAAAATCGTATTTACCGACAGGAATTTGTGTTTATTTCATTTTAAACATAATTGTCAATACTTACCATTAGTTCACAATATTTGCGACCTTTGCAGCCAAATTTGGACTTTGATTTGTGTATTATTTAGCAAATATACGATTAAAGTGACGTTGCCTATGCAAGTGATCCAAATGTTGTGAAGGAGAATTTAGATTATGCATGAGAGTAAGAAAAAAAAGTTTTATGCCATATACATAATCATCTCTGAGACAATCTAACTCTTGGCAATCACTTTTTTCTAGTATCTCTTTGACAAGGCTAACTTCAAGCCTCGACTCCGCTTCCCTTTAAAGACTCTCACATCTTTTTTTTCTGTTCTGAAAAAAATTAAACTCGAACAATGAAAATTCATTTCATTTTATCGGCACGAGTATTTATATGTTACTATATTAAATTTCTTAAAAAGCATGTTTCTTTTGTAGCTGTAACACTACATGTAGTACTAAGATGGGGGGGGGGGGGGGGGCTAAATCATACTGCTAAAATTAAGAATCTTAAACTTTATAACAATCTATATTATTATTGCAAGTCTAGATTGCTTTAATTCTAAACTTTTCATGTAACAAAATTTAACTTTACAATTGTTTAGAGTTGATCTGCCCAGCCCAACATGTAGAAACCGCAAAAGGATTTTGCATTGCTTATAAATTAAAAATCTAGTTTATAATAAAAAAAACCCGATTATCATATAATCGAAGTTGTTTCACCTTTTATGTGCATCGTAATCACGATCTTTTTTTCTTTGACATGCTAATACTACTTGGGCCGTTAATGATGACCAGAGAGGTTAAAGGCTAAGATTAACTGCATACCATGCCCGACTCTCCAGAATACACATTAAATTTCATAGGGTTCTTTACTAAAAATAAATACAGTTTATGAATAAAATGTAAATGAATAAAGTACATGTATGTTGCTTTCGTTGTACACAGTATACTTTGAACCGATGGACTGAAAAAGTACACACAATAAAAGCGGAATTACTTCAATAATTGATGAATCTTCTTTTTCTTTCAATTTTTCAGAAGTTCAACTCGTATATAAATTTCTTGTACATTGATTCAAAAAATCTTGAAGGTTAGTTCATAAAAACATTAACAGTTACTTTTAAATAACTTAAATTATGACTTTTGAAACTTTTTTTCTTACTCTCATGCATAACCTAAATTCTCCCTCATAACTTTTGGATCGCTTGCATAGGCGACGTCATTTTAATCGTATATTTGCTAAATAATACACAAATCAAAGTCCAAATTTTGCTGCAAAGGTCGCAAATGTTATGAACTAATGGTGAAAATTGACAATTATGTTTAAAATGAAATAAACACAAATTCCTGTCGGTAAATACGATTTTCTGACAGCGTTTTCGCTCCACCGACCCTCGCTTCAGAACAACAAGAGGCCCATGGGCCTAGAATCGCTCTTCTGATACATTGTAAAACAGGAAAAAAATTCTCACTAACCAAGATTCATCAATTAACAAAGTTTGATGATGTTAAGTCAAATAGTACCTGAAAATTTAAATGTAACTGTCCAAAAGTAGGTCACGGTGACGTACTTTTGGTCGACACACTGAAGACTCAAGATGCATTAACTGACAAGTCAAATAGTATTCAAATATAGCCGTCAAATTTCAAAAGAAGGCCACAGTGACCTACTTTTTGGTCGACACACTCCAGACTCAAGATGCATCAACTGACAAAATTTGATTAGTATCTGAAATATTCAGATATAAACGTCAAATTCCAAAAGTAGGTCACAGTGACCTACTCTTTGGTCGACATACTCTGAAGACTCAAGACCCATCAACTGACAAAGTTTGATGATTGTAAGTCAAATAATATCTGAAATATTCAAATATAACCGTCAAAATCCAAAAATAGGTCACGGTGACCTATTTTTTGGTCGACACACTCCAAAGACTCCACATGCATCAACTGACAAAGTTTGAGAAATGCAAGTCAAATAGTATCTGAAATATTAAAATATAGCTGTCAAATTCCAAAAGTAGGTCACGGTGACCTACGTTTTGGTCAACTAACTATGAAGACTCAAGATGCATCAACTGACAAAGTTTAATGATCCTAGCTTTCATAGTGTCCATAGAATGCATCTAGAATTGAAAATGTAAAATTTGAATGTTTGCAAAATTCAAAAAGTAGGTCACTGTGACCTACTTTTTATTATAAATATGTTTTGAGGCCACTAGACACATCAACTTACAAGGTTTGATGATTCTAAACTTCTCGGTATCTGAAATAACAACCTAAAATGTATTAATAAATGATTAGCCATAAAATTCAGAAAGTAGGTCATGGTGACATACTTTTCACATGACGCACTTCAAGGTCCTATGATCCATCAACTGACAATTTTTATGATCATAGGCTCAAAAGTTTCCAAGATATGCATCAAAATCCATATAATAATAATTACCTCCGAAATTCAAAAAGTAGGTCACAATGACCTACTTTTGAGACAACATGATATTAGGTCCTAAGATGCATCAACTGACAAAATTTGATGATCCTAGTCCTAATACTAAGCAAAATATCAAAGTTTTAACAATACAAAATTTAAGGTCAACTTTGAAATGACCTTGAGACCACACCCTTTGCCCCAGGATGATGCCTTGAATTTTTTTTTTTTATATCTACAACCTATCCTCATCCTTATGCATAATTTTGGTGATAATTTGCCCAGTGGTTCTTGAGAAGAAGATTTTTTAGCAACCACTACTTTTGTTTGCATTTTCCTATTTATCTCCCCTTGTTAAAAGGTCACAACCCTAGTTAGAGTACAAATGAAAGCCCTCGGGCCAAGGATACCCTGTGACAAAGTTGACAAAAATTGGCCAAGGGGTTCTTCAGATATAGCCCTTTTCCCAAAACGTTGACGCACACCGCATGCCAGCCATATGATTAGCTCTTTGAGCCTTTGGCTCAGAAGAGGTAAAATTCGTTGCTAATCGATGACCCTTGCATTTGATAAGAGTGTAAAACAATAGAAAATAGAATTACTCATCGAATCACATTCTTACATATTAATTAAAATCTCAACAATTCCTTGGATCGAGACAATTTACCATATATGCATGTGAAATTTGGGTATCGATTGCATAACCGGAAATCGATCTCTTTTGATTTCTATACATAACCTTTTGTTATGCAATTGATCGATTAGCAGGCGTGATTAAACATTACATTATCATTATGCCATATTATCATTTGAGGGCTAATAGTCAAAACATTGTTTGAAACGACTTCAACCACTGTCCAATGTAGAGCCCTCAAAAATATCATTCATTCCATCATTATTAGCAACAACCACGCTCGCTAGGTGGCGCGTCATGTTCTATTTTTATTTCTACAGGAAAAGTGGGACGAGGTTCCACCCTGTTTTTTACGGGCTAGTATGGATAAACCTAGAGCCTACGAATGATACGAAGTTGATCGTTCGGATCTAAAATAGCTATATTTAGCGTATCTCACGTGATTAGGCACATTCCAGAAAATCCCTTTGAGATCGAAGCGGTTAAGCAGAGCGAGTATATGTAAACATTGAATTAACGTTGAAATACGCAACAAAGACCGACATATTGATAAAATTTATGCATGAAGAAATTATACTGAGGTCAAACATGGACGATAATTGCCCGTGTTCATATAGTATTTGATTGATTTAGATATCCAAGGAAAGATAACTCCCATTATTAACGTACACACAACGTACCGGAAGTATACTTTAATACAATGTTTATACATTTCTGAATGATGAGTGAATCTTTATTTTCATCAGAATCTTTTCCATGACACTCACAGACCAGGTCCCCATACCCCTATCAGTGTCAATCTGTGACTGGTAGTAGTGCGGTATTTAATTTGATATAGTCTAGAGGAAATTCGAAATATGGTAGTGACATTTCTTCCCCACTGAATTAGCTGGATTTTTAGCGTTTAAAAAGTGGGGTACGGGCTGGGGGGTTAAAAATGCTATTTGCCAAATTTTCAACAATATTAATTACAAGGCAAGGCAAATTTAAAAGGGGTCATAAGCTACAGATGATACAATTTTCACTTGCAAGTTGCACTGCCACTAGTTACACTTAATTAGTGACTTAACTTACAGGTAAATAAAGTAACTTACAGACAAATATTTTATTTATTTATCATTTCATTTCATTTTTTTAATATCATGGTTTGTACTTGAAGAGTCATCGCAATAAAGGGACATTAATTATTAGTGTTACAAAAAGAATCTGATCATACAGTTTTTAAATTTCTGAATTTTGAAAAAATAAATAAATAATAAACATTTCAACCATTCATTCTCAGATATATTCTGATACCACTCAGATTCTACCAGAAGTTCTCGGAAAAGACTTGCTGATGTTTAATAAATCAGTTTTTGTATTGATTTTACTTTTGCTCCTGTTCATCAGTTCATTAGGCTATGGCCCAATCTTATTAAATTTAAAATATTTGATCCGCTCCGTATACCTCTTCCTTTCCTGTATCTGTGAAATCCAGAGGTGAGATATATTCTTTCCAAAACAACTAAGAATGTTCATGGAACAATTTAGTATCAATTGTTTTCCTTTTATGTTGTATGCCTTATTTCAAGAAATAACTTTGGGTCACTTTTTAATGTGAAATGGAACATTTTCCGTTTTTGACAACCTGACGGTAGGGGTGTTTAAGACACTATACCTCATTTTCTGTAAGGAAGTGGAGTAAAAGGAATTCAGATTTGGATTCAGCATACTCAAAATTGGTAATTACACCTGATTTTTATTGTTTTGGGTAATTATGTTTCAAGAAATAAAGTTGGGTCACTTTTTGATGCGAAATGAAACATTTTCCGTTTTTGGCAACCTGACGGTAGGGGTGTTTAAGACACTATACCTCATTTTCTATAAGAAATTGGAGTAAAAGGAATCCGGATTTGAAATCAGCATACTCAAAATTGGTAACTAAACCTGATTTTTATTGTTTTGGGTAATATTTATAAAAAGGGTGGTGGTTGTTATCATTATACATTATGCATTCCAACATTATACATACAATATACATTATATCATTATACATCATGGCATTATATCATTATAGCTTTAAACATTAAGACATTTGCATTATCATTATTGGCATTATGATTGAGAAAGATAGACAAAATTACTGTAAATGTATTACATTTGGCTGTGTATTCTATTTAGCGCCTTTGGCGGAACGCAGCTTCCGCTAAATCAAGTACATCGCTAAATGCCATCCGTAAATCTAGATGTTTAATGTAATTCAGGAAGGCGCTAAATCAAATCTACGCTAACTTGTTGAAAAAACGATTTCCGCCAAATATCGCACACGCCAAATATAATACGTTTACAGTATACTGGTACTGGGAACAGATACTCAGTATGATAATGCTATCAAATCTGTAAAACCAAAGTGTCGCGAAATATCGCCCATGTTTGCTACATACACATTTAAAAAACAGTTACGGCCGTGTCGAGAGAAAGTTCTTTCCACTGGAGTTTTCCCTCTTCGTGAAACAGCAGCCAATGACAGGCACAAGACAAAACCCAAAGTCAATCTGGCAGCATTCGTAGAATATTGGAACAATTCAATAAACTGCAAAATACAGAGAAAACTACAGCAGAAAGAGTTTTACTAATGGTTTGAAATTTCAAGATTATAAATACATATACATTACTGTGTACGTATAATATGAGATTGAACCATTGGTAGGAAATATATGGAGTGGATGGGTGGGATTTTCTAATAAACAGTCTTTACGCCCAGCTGATTTGTGAAGTATGTTTACAACCTTTGAACTAAACGTGACGTAATGAGAGTCAAAGTATGACGACACAATGCCCAAGCATAGAGTAATTCTCCCGGAGTTTTATCGAGTTTAAGTGCGATGGAGTTTTTCACTGCTATAATGCTATAATAATCTGATTTATTTTGTAAGGAAAATAAATTGTATTATGACAATTTAAACACGTATTTCTGAACAGAGGTTGATTTTAGATTTGAGTCAACTAAATCCTTAAGTTCAAAAAAGGAAGGTCAAGTTTGAAGATTGGAATGATGCTATACATTTCTTCAAAAAAGGTTACTATTTATTCCAGTTTGATCTTAAATCAGGGTATCACCATATAGACTTATTTGGTTCGCAGTATTTTACTTCTAGAGTATTGGCAATGAAAATACGTTGTTAGACAGCAGGTTACATCTTTCACTTATGTCGATTTTAGATTTGTCGCAGACAGACTGCTCGCTATTCATTTGTAGTGATCAGGATTTAGATTCTTTTACTCCAGACAAGGCCTATATAGTAGGCATGGTCATGTGTATTTTTGACAATGCCAATGTTTTAGGCACAGTCATGTGTATTTCAGACGAGGCCTATATTTTATGCAAGGTCATGTGTATTTTTTATTTTTCATTTTAGAGGTCTGTTGCACTTGCGCAGGCGAGCTGTTCGTATATATTGTGTTCGAGTTTTAGTTTATAAATAATTTATGTTCGTTTGGAAAGGTGAATTAGAACATAAAGGAGAAGATGACTCCTATTGATTTTGAGGTTACAACGTCAAGGGTCAAACTGGACATAGTAATATGCTTTCCACTCAATATCTTGATAACCCTTTTGCTTGACAGACATCTAACTTAGTACACTGGTACTGGTACATCTTCACGAGAAGATGACCCATATTGATTTTGAACTGGGCATAGTAATACATTATCTCCTATATTTTAAGAATTGCTTGATTGACACCAAACTTGGTACGCTGGTACAGCATAATGAGTAGATGACCCCTATAGATTTTTAGGTCACATGGTCAATTCATTCTTGACATAGGAAGATATTGTCTGCTCAATATTTTGAATTGATGATACTACTATCAATTAAATGTGTGTGTATAACCCCTTTTCAATTTTGCACCATGGGGGGCATATGTGTTTTACAGACATCTCTTATTTATGATTGATTTGATTTTTGCTGTTTTTGCCACACTCAACAAGTTTTCAGTTATCTAGTGGCGCCCAGTTTTTGTTGGTGGAAGAGAGAACCCAGATACATAATGTATCTGGGAAGAGACCATCGACCTTCCGAAAGTAAACTGGGAAACTTTCTCACTTACCGACGCGAGCGGGATTCGAACCCCCTCCGACCAGAGGTGAGAGGGGTGTGATTTTGAGCGCTATGCTCTAACAACTCGGCCCTTATATTTTTTAAAGAAACAGTTTCATGAAATTGTTATGAATACTATCATATCGTTTTAACCAGTTTTTGTGAAATTTTTATTATGCTGTTTAACCCTTTCTCTACCGTATCGGTCAATTTGACCGATGGCGCGTAAAAACAGGACTACGCAAAAGGAGTGCCTCTAAATCTTTGCCATTACGGCCATAAGATATATGATCTATATATCATATTTTTGGAAATTGTCTCCATTTTTTAAATATGTAAAAATCAATTGAGTAAGTAAAGCCATAAGATTAACAAAAGCATTTAAAGCAAAGGATGGCTTCGTCTAAATATGACGCAATGCTTTGTCGCAAGGTCATTTTCCCCCTCGATATGATTTTTTTTATTTCCCTAATGAATGCAATATTTTTTAATTTTTTGAAAAGCATATATTCCCTGCTTTCAGAAGATATAAAAATTATTTTTAATGCCTTGCAAAGTTATAAGAAAATAGCAATTGTTTGCACATGTACGTTTTCTTACGATTTTATTTCTCAATGTTTAAACAGATCGGCATTTTACCTATACTTATATATAGAAATAGGGAAAAGTAAATACAGCCGCTAAAAGGAGAGGAAATTTCCTTTTTGATGGGCCCTTATTCATGTTATAATTCTCGGTAGTTTTTATATTACGATATAATAAAATTGGGACATGTTGTGCGGTTTTCTTTAAAATTAACGACAAAACGTCGTCGCTGAAAGCAATCGACGCGCGTCGCACAATAAAGTGGTGAAAACTATTTGTATAGTCCTGTATTAGTAAATTCAGTACCTTTTCATACACTACAACAATATACATATATGTATGAAATAATCAGCCAGGTTATCTCTGCTTTTTTTCAAAAAGCTTAAAACCAGTATTGGTATAACAGTTACACAACCTACAAACACCTATTGAAAATGTTACATCGGCAAAGTAAATTTTTAAAAAAGATAAATAAACTACTTTAAATTCAGATATAAACGCTATATCTGTTTAGAATAGTAATAGTAATATTTTTTCCCTGCCAAAGAAAGAAAACAAAAAAGAATTTCGCAAATAGCATATACACTTATTTTTCCGTGATCCGGATCGTGGGCCCCGCGGGGTTTTCTGAAGGTGTGCACGGAGAACACACGTGTTTCCGTTTCAACGAAAACAACACAGCTTCACTGTCACAGCGAACGCTTGTATTTTACATCTTTAAAACGACCTGATGTCAGAAGAAGATGTCCTGGATCTCCTGTTGCAGGATGACCCAAACGATCATGCATTCAGTATAAACATGTACATGTAAGTTGATGTAGCCACATAGGCCGACTAGAAAGAAGAAAAAAAATTGCGGTTTTGTCATGTTATGAAAAATTCACGATTAATTAACCGCGATTTGATGCCATAATTTGTCGTTTCATGAAAGAAAATATTTATATTTTATTATATCTAAACCAAGTGAATAACACCCAATTGTTTAGTAAGAACTGACATCTTTTAATCCGTCCTGGTCCGGCATTGATCAGTCTGATTACACCCCCCCCCCCCCCCAGAATTATCTCCTTACGTGACGCGCGAGTGTAAGAAGTGGGTGGATTTACTGTGCAATGCGAAGGGGGATGGGGTGGTTTTAATCAGACTGGGCATTCATGACCGCTGGTGAAAAGGCTATTTTTCCAAGATTTTTCCATGTTTATAAAAAATTATCTTTCTATGAAAAGAAATCACAATCTGTTAGAAAAACACATTTTACATTATTGTAATGATAGAATTTGTTATCATAATTTGAATTAATTTCTTCATATTAGAACAGAAATAAAAACAAAATGTGTGTTTGGGCCAAAATGGGGGGTGGGGGGGGGGTAACACCAATCAAAGTGATTATGACAGGCTAATGAAAAATCATATTGATTTCTCTTTTATCCAAATGCATACACTTAGTAGCTTATGACCATGAATTACATGTGATCCATACATGCTGGTATGGTATAAGCTGATGGGCATGTGTCTCCTTCTTGCCTAGATTTTTCTCTAATTTCGACTGAATCCACACCCCATCAGAGTAACATGCAAGAGGATTTAGACACTGTGTACCATGAAGAACCAATTCAATTCTACTTTTATATCTGGGGTCAATCACTTTCCCTCAGTTACAGTATTTTCGCTCGACCCTGTAGGTTTTAACCTGAATTTCTTCAGTATTTGCCCCCATGTATATGCTAGGCATAATGCTGACACCTACATGATGCATATCTTTTTTTCATTACACACTTTGCAACACTCGCAATGTATAATGAAATAGTCCATTCATTTCTAACACATGTATGCAATCCCTTACCAAATGTCACTTCAAATACAGGACACCTCTATCTTTAAATAAATTTGAGCTGTATTTAAGTGCGAACCTGTCCCTTGCTACCATGAAACTTATATTTTGTTTTAAAACATAAGCCAACAATTCTAAATTGTAATTTCTTTTCATCTTTAAAAAGGGTATTGACATCCCAATATTTAGTGGGAAGGTCCCAGGTATCGTCCGATAGTGACAGTCTACTGGCAAAGCCAGACATGCATTGGAAGGATGTTGATGTGGAGGACACAGGGACACCTGATCCAAGAACTGTGGCATTTCATTCGGAGCGACAGCCTGGCATTCAGTTGGTATGACTCTTTGAGGTTGAATATAGGGTTAAATCCGTATACATTTGGTTAACATTCAAATGAACCCAGATAATACATTCACAAATGGAATCATGGCGTTATGATACACTGATATGCATGTACCATTTTACTGTTTTTTACTGCATTACTAGGTATCACATACATACAAAAAGAGACAAAACACGGAAAATCATTATATCATTATTCTGTTTCTAATTAAAAGGTATGACAAGTTT
The DNA here is from genome assembly GCF_947568905.1 of Ostrea edulis. Taxonomy (NCBI): domain Eukaryota; kingdom Metazoa; phylum Mollusca; class Bivalvia; order Ostreida; family Ostreidae; genus Ostrea; species Ostrea edulis. The sequence goes on from NC_079171.1 coordinate 25,723,449, forward strand.
TCTAAATGCTGACAAATAAGGTATGGTGGCCAATACTGATTAATAATTATTTGCAATTTCCTTTCAGATATGGGACCCGTTTATTCAGAGAACTGCAGATTTTATGAAGCTGTTTTGACAGAAGATTTAGTTTTCTCCATCTGTGTTGCCACCAACCATTATGCTGAGATGGTCATATCTAGAGGGAAGGATCGTCATATGCTTCCCAAGGAAGTTCGCAGCCTCTCACTGAAGAGGATACTAGTTTTAAAAAAAAACGATATTGTGACAGTGATTTCCAGTTTAAAACGAGTAATAAAATGCATAATAAAAATATTTCCTTTACCAAAATTAATTTGGCTGCACATCTAACACATTTATTAAATGTGTACTCAATTACCTCAGATGCAAGGTGAATATGAAATTTCATAATTAAATTTTCAGAGGGCCTTGATTATAGAAAACATTTACAGAGCTAATTGAGTATTCGAAAGCTCTGACAATACATTAGTATTTAGGGCCCAGTATTAAGAAATCGCCCCCCCCCCCCAATTTTTGTGCATTATCTTATACATGTCTGCTGTGAAGTTCCAGTCGATAGACATATATTGGTCAATGCATGCCCCTATCGGAACAACCCAGTATTAAGAATTGTATCTAGAAATACTTTTGTTAAATATGATGCAAGTACATTTAAATCTAGTGATTGAAAGTAAGTGGAGATCCGGGTTAGAATATGTCCTCATTATCCCTTGCTTGTCGTAGAAGGCGATTAAATGGGGCGGTCCTGTAGATGAGACCGCAAAAACCGAGGTCCCATGTCACAGCAGGTGTGGCACGATAAAAATCCCTCCCTGCTCAGAGACCATAAGCGCCGAGCATAGGCCTAAATTTTGCAGCCCTTCAAGGGTAGTGATGACGTCTCCATATGAGTGAAATATTCTCGAGAGGGACGTTAAATTATATTCAATCAATCAATCATTGGTATATGTTGAACTTGGGGAGGAAAAACGGGAGTACTTTTTGATAACATTTGATAAGGTGTTGTTGCTTAGAAACCAAATATATTTGAATACAAAAAAATTATTTCTTTTAGATTAACAATAAAGATCTTTGTTTTAATGTTGCAATACTTATTCTATTTAGTGGAACATAATGGCAAAACGTCATATTAGAAAATGATGGATATGTATATAAAGTACGAAATTTACATTTTATGACCTTTGACCTTAATTCTCTTCATCATATTTTTTGTTAAAAACCCTTTAAAATGATTAAGATCTATTTAAAGATTATATTTTTAAAATCATGTGACATTTACTAACAAGAGGCCCAAGGGCCTAGAATCGCTCTTCTGATAAATTGTACAACCACACCATTTCTATTCTTAGCCTCTTAGTATTCTAAATCTTTAGTTAAATCCTAAGAATTCAAAAAAAGTAGGTCAATGTGACCTACTTTTTGGTTTACACATTTTGAGAACCCAAGAAATATCAACTGACAAAGTTTGATGATTTAAAGCCAATTAGTATCTGAATATTGAAATATAGCTGTCAAATTCCAATCGTAGGTCATGGTGACCTACTTTTTGGTCAGCGAACTCCGAACATGCAAGACCCATCAACTGACAAAGTTTGATGACTGTAGGTCAAATAGTATCTGAAATATATAAATATAGCCGTCAAATTCCAAAAGTAGGTCAAGGTGACCTACTTTTTCGTCAACACCCTTCAAACATGCAAGACCCAACAACTGACAAAGTTTGATGACTGTAGGTTAAATAGTATCTGAATTATATAAATATAGCCGTCCAATTCCAAAAGTAGGTCAAGGTGACCTACTTTTTGGTCAACACCCTTTGAACATGCAAGACGCATGAACTAACAAAGTTTGATGAATGTAGGTCAAATAGTATCTGAAATATATAAATATAGGTGTCCAATTCCAAAAGTAGGTCAAGTTGACTTACTTTTTGGTCAGCGAACTCCGAACATGCAAGACCCATCAACTGACAAAGTTTGATGACTGTAGGTCAAATAGTATCTGAAATATATAAATATAGCCGTCAAATTCCAAAAGTAGGTCAAGGTGACCTACTTTTGGTCGACACACTCCGTTGACTCAAGATGCATCAACTGTCAAAGTTTGATGATTGTAGGGCAATTAGTGACTGAAATATATAAATATAACTGTCAAATGCCAAAAGTAAGTAACAGTGACCTACTTTTTGGTCGATACACTCCGAAGACTCAAGATGCATCAACTGACAAAGTTTGATGATTGTAGGTCAAATAGTGTCTGAAATATAGTAATTTAGCTGTCAAATACCAAAAGTAGGTCACGGCGACCTACTTTTTGGTCGACACAAACCGAAGACTGAAGACGCATCAACTGACAAAGTTTGATGATTCTAGGTTTTACAGTGCCCAAAATATGCATCTAAAATTGAAAATGTGAAATTTGAATATCTGCAAAATTCAAAAAGTAGGTCACTGTGACCTACCTTTTTATAAATATGTTTCAAGGCCTCAAGATGCATCAACTTACAAGATTTGATGATTCTAAACCTCTCGGTATTTGAAATAACAACTTAAAATATATCTATAAATGATAAGCCATAAAATTCAGAAAGTAGGTCACGGTGACCTATTTTTCAGTTGACGCATTTCAAGGCCCCATGATCCACCAACTGACAAGTGTTGATGATCATAGGCCTCAAAGTGTCCAAGATATGCATCAAAATTAATTTTAAAATAAATACCTGCAAAATTCAAAAAGTAGGTCACCGTGACCTACTTTTGAGACAACTTGACACAAAGTCCTAAGATGCATCAACTGTCAAAAGTTGATGATCCTAGTCCTTATAATGACTAAAATATCTAAGGTTTAAGGAATTTAAAAAAATTTTTAATTTAGGTCAACTTTGAAGTGACCTTGAGACCACGCCCTTTGCCCCAGGGTAATGCCTTGAACAATTTTTAATCTACAACATATCCTCATCCTTATGTGTAAGTTTGGTGATAATCTGCCCTGTGGTTCTTGAGAAGAAGATTTTTTAGCAACCACTACTTTTTTTTGTATTTTCCTGATTATCTCCCCTTGTTAAAGGGTCACATCCCTCTATTTAGTATGTATGAAAGCCCTTGGGCCAATGATACCCTGTAACAAATTTGCCAAGGGGTTCTTGAGTTATAGCCCTTTTTCTAAAAAGTTTACGCACACCGCACAAATGGCCATAGCATTAGCTCTTTGAGCCTTTGGCTCAGAAGAGCTAATCATCATGCAATGTAATTATGTTTAAATTGTGTCGAATGGATGCAGAAAGGCAAATTATGGTCAAAATTGTATTAAAAGTGTTGTTACTTAGCAACCAAAAATATTTGTTTTTAAATAAAATTGATGAATTTGATTGTGGTGTTTTGTAGTATTTTAAAAGGCACATCAGCTCATGCATTTAGAATTTCCTATTTTTGACTCTAATCTTGTAAGAGGGGTTGTAATATATATATTTCAGAGAAAAAAGATTGCAAAATTGTGCACTTATATGACCTTTGACCCCGTAGACCTCCTTGAGGTCATGGGATACCTTGACAAACTTTATAAGAAATTGTTCCCTGTCCAATGCCTAACAAAATTATATGTCGTATGTTTACCCCAAATCGTGATACACGCAGATTTAAATCGATGTAAAAATATTGTCATTTAGTCTTTAAAAACCTCTAAAATCTGCCGGTAGAGAAAGGGTTAAGGAAAATTGCAATTTTCCGACGTTGACAACAGGTATATGTGTGCTAGTTGATAAGAAAAATTATTGATACCGCAACATACTTATTTTTTTCATTTTTAGTTCTTACTAAGATATTCAACAATCAAATACAATATTGAACCTATTCTAGAGGGGTGGGATTACGGTTGAAGTTACGGGATACAAGGAGTATAAAATTGCATTGTCTGAATATTATATACAGTACATATTCTTGCAAAATAATATTAAAATCTACTCCTTATGGTATACCAGTGTACCGTACCAAGTTTGGTGTCTGTCAAGCAAAAGGGTTATCAAGATATTGAGTGGACAGTATATTACTATGTTCAGTTTTACCCTTGACCTTTGACCATGTGACCTCAAATCAATAGGAGTCATCTTGTCCTGAATATACACCAGTGTACTAAGTTTGATGTCTGTCAAGCAAAGGATTCTCAAGATATTGAGTGGACAGTATATTCCAATGTCCAGGTTGACCCTTGACCTTTAAACATATGACCTCAAAATCAATAGGGATCATCTTCTGAAGATGTACCAGTGTACCAAGTTTGATGTCTGTCAAGCAAAGGGTTCTCAAGATATTGAACGGACAGTATATTCCTATATCTAGTGTGACCTTTGACCATGTGACCTCAAAATCAATAGGGGTCATCTTCTCCTGAAGACATATCAGTGTACCAAGTTTGATGTGTGTCAAGAAAAGGGTTCTTAAGATACTGAACAGACTATATTCCCATGTCTAGTTCGACCCTTGACCTTTGACCATGTGATCTGAAAATCAATAGAGGTCATCTACTCCTTAGAATGTACCAGTGTGCCAAGTTTGATATCTTTCAAGCAAAGGGTTCTCAATATATTGAGCGGACATTATATTCCTATGTCCAGAGTAGATTGACCCTTGGCCTTTGACTTTTTGACCTGAAAAACAATAGGGGTCCTTTTCACCAACCCACATATGAAATATCATTATCATCAAGTGAATGGTTCTCAAGATATTGAGCGGACAACATGTGGTCTACCGACCAACCGACAGGTGCAAACCAATATGTCCCTCTTCTTTGAAGGGGGGCATAAAAATATACAATATGTTTGTGAAAAATAAAGGAAATCTAAGGAAAACAGGGTTATTGTTCTTGGATTCAAAATTTTGAAACTTATAATTAATTGATTATTCATATACGACTTTAAAACTTTTGAAATATGTTATGGTTAGCAAGATTATTTTTTGTACAATAACTATTGAAAAAGACTCCAACAAAACTCAAGTTAATGCCATGCATAAATCTTATTTCATCGACTTTCACACTTTCTTCTCTTGGTTTCGGTGCATTGATTTTTAGCTCTTCTGAGCCGAAGGCTCAAAGAGCTAATCATATGGCCATACGTCTGGCGTGCGGTGTGCTTTAACTTTTTGGGAAAAGGGCTATATTTCAAGAACCCCTTGGCCAATTTTTGCCAAATTTGTCACAGGGTATCCTTGGCCCAAGGGCTTTCATTTGTACTAAAACTAGGTTTGTGACCCTTTAACAAGGGGATATACTTAGGAAAATACAAACAAAAGTAGTGGTTGGTAAAGAATCTTCTCAAGAACTACTTGGCAAATTATCACAAAAAGTATGCATAAGGATGAGGATAGGTTGTAGATAAAAATTGTTCAAGGCATCATCCTGGGGCAAAGGGTGTGGTATCAAGGTCATTTCAAAGTTGACCTTAAATTTTGTTTTGTTAAAACTATGATATTTTGCTTAGTATAAGGACTAGGATCATCAAATTTTGTCAGTTGATGCATCTTAGGACCTAATATCATGTTGTCTCAAAAGTAGGTCATGGTGACCTACTTTCGAATTTCGCAGGTAATTATTATTAAATGGATTTTGATGCATATCTTGGACACTTTTTAGCCTATGATCATCAAAAGTTGTCAATTGATGGACCATTAGACCTTGAACTGCGTCATGTGAAAAGTATGTCACCATGACCTACTTTCTGAATTTTATGGCTAATCATTTATGAATACATTTTAGGTTGTTATTTCAGATACCGAGAGGTTTAGAATCATCAAACCTTGTAAGTTGATGCATCAAGAGGCCTCGAAACATATTTATAAAAAAAAAAGAAGGTAGGTCACAGTGACCTACTTTTTGAATTTTGGAGACATTCAAATTTCACATTTTCAATTTTAGATGCATATTTTGGACACTATGAAAGCTAGGATCATCAAACTTTGTCAGTTGATGCATCTTGAGTCTTCATAGTTTGTTGACCAAAATGTAGGTCACCATGACCTACTTTTGGAATTTGACGGCTATATTGTAATATTTCAGATAGTATTTAACTTACTATTATCAAACTTTGTCAGTTAATTGATGCATGTTGAGTCTTTGGAGTGTGTCGACCAAAACGTAGGTCACTGTGGCCTTCTTTTGGAATTTGATGGCTATATTTGAATACTATTTGACTTGTCAGTTGATGCATCTTGAGTCTTCAGTGTGTCGACCAAAATTAGGTCACCGTGACCTACTTTTGGACAGTTACATTTAAATTATCAGGTACTATTTGACTTGACATCATCAAACTTTGTTAATTGATGAATCTTGGTTAGTGAGAATTTTTGCCTGTTCTACATTGTATCAGAAGAGCAATTCTAGGCCCTATATCCTGATCAGGTAAACGGCGTTATCCGTAGTCAAAATCAGTTTCTAAGAACGGCCTAAGAATTGGTATGAAACTTTTCAGACAGCATTTGACCCAATGATAGGTTGTATTGACGAACTAGATCGGTGTAACACAGATCAAATTCCAATTTAGTTTCAGTGCGTTTATTTTCACTTAGTTATGACCCTTGAACTTAGAAAAATAGCATGAATGTTAAGTTTTCAAGACTTTTATGTTGCGCTTGCAGATTATTATTCGATATTGGTTACATTGCTTTGCCATAACAAGTTACAAATGAAGTTAAAATTTGGTTTTGGTCCGTTGATTTTTCAAAAAGTTATTAACCTTGACCTTTTTTTGTTGTTGTTGTGCTTGCAGGTATTCATTTGATTTTAGGTACATTGCTTTACCATAACATGCTACAGATTAAGTTTGAATTTTGTGATTTTTCGTTGTGTTACGGCCCTTTTGGACTTCGAAAAAATAGTGTGAATTATCAGTTTTTCGGATTTTTTCTTTTGTTGTGCTTGCAGGTACTCATTTGATAGTTGGTACATTTAAGTTCGCTCCAACAAAGTTGATAAGAAGTAGTGGAGTCACATCCACACTTGCTTAAAGTTTACATCCAAGTTTCTTATTTCTGTAGATAACAGTACTGCTGTAACCAGATGACGATGTACAGGGATGCTTGTTTTGTTTTTCTCAATTATCGGTCATTATAGTGTACCATTGCTTGGGTTATTGTTGTTTTGACAATTCTATCTATATGTGAGGAGATGCGGAAAATTGAAACTCTTACTTTGTAATTGCTCTATTATAACCTCACGTGCAGTGATACCGTAGATTGAAATTACTACTTCATTAACAAATTGTCAACAAAGTTCCTATTTTACTATCTCTGTACTTGTATTTTTAACACAAGGATGGACAGTTCTATTGCTCTGGCGCTGTATTGTCTGTTTAAGCAAGAACATTGGAATTTGTTTACTTATAAGTGTCATAGGTGGACAGAGTCAATCGAAATTGTTTGTCCTTGGAAAATAATATAAATACTCATGTATTTTGTGCTTTGAGAGGGAAGAAGAAAGAGTTAGAGAGTTATTGGTAAACGCTGTACTTGTAATAAAAGTTGGAAAATGAACTTGGATTTGATTTCTAAAGACAAAAAGGTTTACACTACTCTCATTAAAACCTCTGGCATAGTAATACAAAAGTGTAGCTAAATCATTCATGATCACCTACATTTCACAGTTCATTGACTTGCTTAAAGCTGTATGGTCCGAATTACAATATTTTTTTCCATCTCGTAAAAACGCTATTAAATCATCACACGTATGTAGTTATGAGGCTGTATGACATATCATAAATTATTTCACCTGTTTTAACCCAAATTATTTGATTTTAAATCGATGTTTACAAATAACCGCGTCACTCTGCCATTTCAAGTAACAGTCACCATTTCAAACTTTTAGATCATCGGTGGTCTTATCTGTGTAAAGCTGTGTATTTTGTTATAACAGTACCATACCGTAAGTTTAATAGAAATAAAAATATCAAATACCTCTTAGTAATTCGTTGTTTTACGCTCTTTCAGCCTTAAAACTAGACAGTTGCGTATGAGTTATATATCATGTTGGGATTCCCCTGACGCGCGTGGGTCTATTTATTGACGTCTATTATGGGATGATTTATTTATATGTACCCACTATATTTACTTTCTAAATAATATTCGCACTGTTTTCTTTTACATGCAGATGTTTTCAAGCATGTAATTAAGGGAAAGTTAATAACTTTATAAAGTAATTCATCTGCTTTAAAGTAATTATGTACAAAAATAATACATGAACATCGGGTCATACAGCTTTAAAAACCTAAATCAAATTATAAATTTGTCGTTTTTCTTAGTCTAGTCTTTGTATCTGAATAATTGATTCCCAACCATTCCTTTCATTGTTCCCCTTTACCATAACCTACATAAGGAACTTCAGATGTTCATTGTCACGGTCTAGTAATTGTTGCAACCGGAAGGAGATTATGCATTGCCATGCAATACTCTTAAGAATGCTTGTTGTTATCAAAACACCTTACTCAGGTAGCTGCAGACCACCCTGTTTCTCTATAATTAAGAGTCTAATGGACGGGCGGCTTACCATAGATCAGGATACAGCTAACATTTGGAGGCGTTAACTTAAAATTGGGTCTTTTAGGTAAACATGATTGCTCATTTTTATCCATACTGTGAATTCAGCAGTATATTTGAATATTATAGTCTTTGCGGTTGCATTCATTTTGTTCGCATAAACGAATAACGTAGAAGAAAGAAATAGTTTTCTTATGAACTGTAAAAATTGATGCCAGAGATTGTTAATGAAGTTATTGTAATCTTTACAAAAAAGAACAAACCTTTTCTGTGTTGTTTTGTTAAGCATATATAAAAAAGACGTATTTCTTTTCAGGAAACGCATGAAACATTTATAGCTCCAAGATGTTAAAACAAGGTGAGATCATTATTTTACATTCTATGAAGATTGATTTTTAGAATTTTTATACATAAATATGGAGCACTAATTTCTCTCCTTAAATTGCTTTTTGGTAAACGAATTGACATGTTTATAAAATTAATTCAACTTCTTTTTAAACCTTCTGTAAGTTAAAATCTTGTCTCATATACTTCATTGAAGAAATACATTTTGAAGAATTTGCGAAATGCTGATTTTAAACAAGACTGTTGGAACCCCTACACCATCAACTTGTTTGTCAGTAGCCTGCTTCTATTTAAAAACTGACCATAAGCAGAACAAGCTCTTGCGTATCGGATCAGTTGAGAGCGTTTTGGAAGTTCTCATATCCATAAAAGTTGTTGTAATTTTAAAAGGTTTTATGGCTAAGCTTCACCATAACTTACAGTCAGAACAGCTCACCCTTTGTTATTAAAATCCTTCTTGTAATTTATCGCTTTTTTATTGCACGGTAATATGCATCTCTTTTATTGATGATTTATTAAACTTGAATTAAGAGACAGACATTAATATTTTCATAGAGCCTTTCTCAAATCGATTGAATGGTTTGAGTATATGCAAGGTGAAGGTAACGACCAGTTTTCTTCAGTTGCTAATATACATGTAAAAAAAATTCTTGATGAAGAGACTTTTTGAAATTCGTGTTCTCACGATTTGAAGTCTACGAGTCATTTTGCCATTAAGTACTCGCGTGTCTTAGGAATCTATAGTAGCCATCATTCTCACTAGCCTGGTCTGTTACATCGTCGTCATCATTCCGTTTCACTCTTTACATTTTACGACAGCTCTTTGGTGGATTTGGATTGTGTTTCCAACATGGATATCAAACCAGAGACTACCAGAAAATACGTCAACACAACAGGATGCTAATGCAAGCGTGCATGGAAATACAACCATATCAGATCAACCAGTAATTGTAACAACAGAAAGTCACATTGATATAACAGACATCCCGATTGGTCATCATCTTCCAGGTAACACAAACAAAATGTTTATCATAAAAAAATGACATTTTCAACGTTTTCGTTTTTGAGCAATCTTATTGAATTTCCTACATTAAAATATTTCTAAATATCAAGTCGCTGTGTGTCAACAAGAGTTATTTCCCGTCAACGTATATTTGATCGTCCACAAAGATTCTTCATCGGCAATATTCCAAATGAAGGCGAAGATAACAAACAGTGATCAATCTCATAACTCGTATAAGTAATACAAAATGGAGAGTTGGGCAAACAAGGACCCCTGGACCCGCCACAAATAGGATCATGTGCCTAGGAGAAATATGCATCTCCTGTCTACCGCTCACATCCGCCGAGAGCCCTTTATCTTGATGAGATAAACGTCGTAGTCAAAATGTATATCACATAGCCTAGTGCGAAGAGATAATTTATCCCTTCGTGGGCCTCTCAACTTACATGATTGATGAATTGAATATTGTTTAACGTCCCTCTCGAGAATATATCACTCATACGGAAACGTCACCACTGCCGGTGAAGGGCTACAATATTTAGGCCTATGCTCAGCGCCTATGGCCACATCTGCTGTGATACGGGGCCTCGGTTTTTAGCGGTTTATTACGAAGGACCGCCCCATTTAGTCGCATCTTACGACAAGCAAGGGGGTACTGAGGATCTATTCTAACCCAGATTCTCACGGGATACAACTTGCATGAGAACATTCCCAAAATGACTGAGGGGGAAAATGTCTATAGTACACATTCAATATAATTCTCGTTTCAATGTATTCAACAAATAATCATTGCGCTGTAATTGACTAGAAATAGCGCTGAAATCGCATCTACCGAACGTCGCAAACTTACTGTAGATTGAGGGGGAGGCTTGTGGGTTAGATTGTAGGCCAAGCACAATGCGAAGCCGATTCCATTCATCAAAATAATTTCCTATGAATATTATTTGTTGACCGTGTCGTTTGTGACCGGACTATATTCTTCACCATTTACATAGAAAATAATACGCATGCGCAGTTATTTCCAACAAATAGCGGCAAATCTATTCATGGGCTCCCTCTATATTTACTATTTAAATAATCTTCGTACTGTTTTCATTTATAAGCAAGTGTTTTCAAACATATAATTAAGGGAAAGACAACTTTAAAAATGAACTCGACGGTCAATAAAGTAATTTTATACACTTTGAAAAAATATAACGGGTGAACATGAAATCATACAGATTTAAACAACATCTTCGTTAATGTTGTTGATACTAGATTGAAACTAAAAGGATATTTGATCTAAAAGGAACAGCTAGGCAGCTCTTTTCCAAAACTGAAAATTTCATAATCCTGATCTGGGAAATTTGGCACCTAGGTGGTGCCAAAATGGACATATAGTGATTAAATGCGTGTGTTATCAATTAAATATTTTTTAAAAATTAATATCTACCCTTTCAATTTATTTCACCTTTTGACCTATTGCTATTGGACTTTGCCAATCGTCCATCGTTGTACCATAGCAGATTTTAATTTCTTCTTGACAACTACCATTCCAATTCGTTTCAAATCTGGTATGAATGATCTTTTCGATAAGGATACATTAATTGTCAGTATCAGGAGTCATGCATCCCAGTGACCTTAGAGGCGGACCAAAAATTGACCAATTTGAGAACCCTACTTTACAACAGCACATCTATTACAAAATAAGAGGCCCAGGGGCCTTATAGGTCACCTGAGTATCATGTAACAACCTTCCAATGTTTGAATTAGGTTTCTGTTTAAATATAAGAATTTTACTTTTGGATGGAAGCAATCTAATTAAAATTAGATGTTGGATCCGCTCGCATACTCGCTACACAAACATCTAAAAACATCCCATAGAGGGTCACGTCAGAGGTCAAATTCGGTATCACTCTAAATTTATCGGCTTCAACAAACATTCAATGATTTTGCCAGCGGTGATTTCATTGGTCAATCGAATTTGACCTCTGACGTGACCCTCTACGGGATGTTGTTAGATGTTTGTGTAGCGAGTATGCAAGCGGATCTAACATCTAATTTCAATTAGATTGGGATGGAAGAAACATTGAATAGCTATGTGGTCATGAAGTACATGTGTCATTTTTATGTTCATATCAATAATCCTTTTTAAAAAACCTAGGTCTGAGACATCATAAAGAAAAGGGTTATTTACTCCTTAGATAAAACCAATATACATAATAATTTCATGTCTGTCAAGCAAAGGGTTCTTAAAGTATTGAGTAGTTGTATATATTCCTATTATTCAGTTTACCCTTGTCTTTGTGATTTTATTAGCTACAATGGTCATCTTCTCCGAAAGGAACCAGTGCATCAAGTCTGACCTCTGTCGAGCAAAGGGTACTCAAGATATTTTTCAGGGTGTAGATCTTTGCATTTTTAGTTCGATTTTTAACCTTTGATCTGATGACCGCAAAATCAACAGGGCCATTTACTCTACAAGGGAACCAGCGTATCAAGTTTGATGTCTTTCAAGGAAATGGTTCTCAGGAGAAGATTTTCAAAGAAATAAAATGCATTTTCACTATATGATCAATTGGGCCCCACCCTAATACCAGAACCCCTGACCCAGGGGCCATGAATTTCACAATTTTGAAAGATGCATCCTTGCTCATCATAACCATGCTATTGGTTTGTCTACTTAATACTCAAGGACAGAGAAGATTTTCAAAGAAATAATGCATTTTCACTATATGACTTATAGAGCCCCACCCTAGCACCAGAACCCCTGATCCAGGGGCCATGAATTTCACAATATTTAAAGAGGCATCCTTGCTCATCATTACCATGCTATTAGTTTGTCTACCTTATACCCAGAGACAGATAAGAAGATTTTCAAAGAATTTCTACATTTTCACTATATGACCATTAGAGCCCCGCCCTAACACAAGAACCCCTGCCCCAGGGGCCATGAATTTCACAATTTTGGTAGAGGGCTCAACGCTCATTATAATTATGCCCACAGTTTGGCTTCTTGATATCCAGGAGTAAAGAAGAAGATTTTTGTTTAAATTACACTCATTTTGATGGTTTTTGCCCCACCCTTCAGGCCCCAGGGGGACAGGGACCACGAATTTCACAATTTTTGTTCCCCTCCACCCACAGATGCTATATGCCAAAATTGGTTGAAATTGGTTCAGGGGTTTCAGAGAATAAGCTGAAAATGTTCAAATGTTAACGCACGACGACGGACAAAAACACATAGCAATAGGTCACCTGAATGATTCAGGTGACCTAAAAAAAACTATAGAGCACGAAGACCAAAATTGTGAATTTCAAGATCCCCAGGTTAGAAGTTCTGACTCCAGGGTAGGGCTAAATGTGGTATATATTGTTTAAAGACCCATTTCATGACCCTATGGTTACTGAAAAAGTAGGTTTATCGGGCCACCAAAGCTGTTCTCGACGACAAAACACGATTGACAAAGGCAATCATTGTATTCTTTAAATGATGCTTGAGAATGAATCACATGTACTAAAGCTTGTGCTGCTACCACGGGAAGGTTTGTGGATCCAAATTCTAACCACCATAAGCTAATCAGTAAAGCTTGATCGCCGCTAATTTGTGCGGGGATTTTGACTCATTTTATCCGAGATACGATTTAACTGATTTATTTTTAGTGTTTGATTGATTGATTGGGGTTTTACGCCGTTTTTGGCAATATTTCAGCCATTTTAATCTTTAGTTCAGATAATTATCGACTCATAACTAAAGGAAAAAATATTACCTTATTTTTCGGTAGATGAAAGGGGTGAATGCGCCTGTAATTAATAGCGATAAACACATCCGAGCTTGCGTGCCCAGTTGACGCGCTTGGTGAAAATCGTTAGTCGCATTTGAAAAACTTTTCTTTATTTAAAAACTTATTGCACATATGGGAAAAGCAGAAAGGGAGAGACCATACTTGTGTATTTCACAACCCCAGGTTTCATATACTGTTTATATGTGTATTGTGTACAATATTTTCATCACTGAAGAGACATTATTTGTCGAAATGCGCATCTGGTGCATTAAAATTGGTACCGTATAAGTTTTACATCATTATGGATACTTTCGGGGACATCTGTGTTTTAAGAACATTTCTTGTTTTATACTTCTACTGAATATAAGAATTTAGCTTAGAAATGCAGAACTGGAAAATTTTCATACATTTCATAGCCCTTGGGGCTACTGATACTTTTTAAACTAATACTCGGGTGACCGATAGGGCATGTGGGCGCTCTTTTCTTTCAATAAAAACCACATAAACCATGCATTGGGTCAAATGCTGTTTGATAAGTTTCATACTAATTCTTCGGCCGTTCTTTACACACTGATTTTGACTACGGATCACTCCGTTTACCTGATCAAGATATAGGGCTCACAGCGGGTGTGACCGGTCAGCAGGGAATGCTTACTCCTCCTGATCACCTGATCCAACATTTGGTTTATCCAGGGATCTGTGTTTGCTCAACTCATGATTTTGTGTTACTTATAGGACTTATGAGATTGATACTTGTTCGTTATTATCACTTTTTTATACGGCAGTTGTTCAACATTTATTTTTCCATTACAGGGTGGACTGAACAAATCCTAACCCCCAACGACACTGTACCAGCTGAGTTCATTGACTCATTGAACAACGGATCTCTCACCATCTTCCCTAAGGAGTTTCACGAGTGTGTGAAAGCTCGAGAATTACCAAAGTGTATGCACTTTATCAGAAACATTTCCTTCCTTGGCAACAATTCTGACAGGGATCTGTCGTTGAATTCTATGTATGACAAATTTTGTACAATGTCGTCACAGCAAAAAACAATCAACTCCTCCAGGAGTCTCTCCTTGATTCATGATGAAGAAATGCCTTTGAGTATGGAGAAGTCTTTGACTGTAGCTACTGAAGTATATGGCCTTCCATTAGTCAGTTTTATAATTGATATAATTGGGAGTGGTAATGACTTAATAGTCATTTTAGTCATTTTGTTGAATCATCGTATCCGGAAACCGTTTTATATGAGTATTTTGTCTTTATGTATTTCAGATTTTCTCTACTTTGTAAACAGTTGGGTCAATTCATTTCTGCCACTTACAGATTATTGTGGAGTTATGCAACAACGGATGTTCTCAGATGTTAGTTTGTACTCTGTGAAAATGTTTTCTACCCTGAATGTCGTGTTCATGGCTTCTGTCCGTTATGTAATGTTTGTTTATCCCCTTAAAAGCCGCGTGCACCTTACAAATAGACTAATCGTGGCGTTGTCATTTGCAGGCATGGTATTCAGCATAGCGTATGGCACTACCCTGAGATATATATCTTGGTCGCTCCTTTATAGCAGAACACGTTATCTATACATTATAGACGATGCCATTTTACTACTGGCACTTGTAATTTTAAACACCATTTTCCTCTTTCATCGTCTGCGTGTTGCAAAAACATCACAAGCGGCACATAATCTCAAATTGCGAATGACACTAGTTGTTATCACAATACTGATATTGCACATAATTAAATCGCTGTACACAATCATGAACAATATTTGGCGCTATGATGTTTCAGAAAGTTTACCAAATCTGAAGGACGATCTTATTATAAGTTTAGGAGATATCTTAAGTAAACTGGTTCTTTTTATTCATCCTTTTCTCTTTTTCTTCTCTTCGTCGATAGTAATCAAAGAAGTTGCTTCACTCCTGAACAAGTGCAATTTTACAAAGTAGTTCTAATTATACAGTACCCGCCGCGTTATTCTTGACATTCCTATAGTGTTCTATCGTGCGTGTATCCTATCGTATCGTGCGTGTATCCTATCGTATCGTGTTTTGCGTTTATCAGGTTTTCCGTCTTCTATCGTGTTTTGCCTTTATCGGGTCCATCGTGTATCGTGTTTTGCATATATCAGGTTTTCCGTTTATCGTGAAAATCTTTTATCGTGTAGCTTCGGAAACTATCGGGATTGTATATTAAATCATATAAAAAAGTACGATACTTTCCGAAAGCTTTTTATATATAAATTATTCGTTTTGTTAAAGAAGCTATTTTTTAGGAATCAAGGAAAACGATACATTTGAAGGAGAACATAAAGCTGTTGATTTTAAGGCAGCAGAAGAGCAATTTGTCTGTCCAGAGAGAGGGTGAAAATTTATCACAATTTCATTTTAAGTTGTCTAGAAAGTAGGCAGCGTTTTGCCGAGTAAACCGAGGGCAGTAAATCTGAAACCTCCTTCACCTGAAGGTCATAAACAATTATTTGTAATTAGCACATGCAGAGAAATAGGAAGTTCCGATTTGAAAGGAAAAATCAGTAAATTACAATGTGAAAGGTTAATTACATATATTTTACTAAAGGCTGGTCTTACGATTTCCCCCCCCCCTGTATTCTACTTATTGTATACCAACTACTGAACTTGTGCGCGTCCTTATCTCTGATTTTGTGTATCACCCGTGTTTGACAGCAAACATTCTCGGGGACATTGTATTTCACACAAGTAGAAGATTAAGTTTTGCAAGGGCGTTGCATCCTCGAAAACTCTGCTCAACTGTGCTTTACTCGTGCTGTCATCGTTGTTGTGTATGTACACTTGTACCAATAGTCGTATGGGTAGATACTGGAAATGTATGCCGGTTTTGATGATTATTTCAATTATTTACATACTAAACACAAAAAATTTTAAGCGTTTCAAAATTGCAAATTAAAAAAAAAACAGGTTTTGTTTACTATTATTTTTTATAGTTTATTTTTTATTGTTAAGACATGTATTCAAATAATTATGTTTTAATTACTTATGACTATCAATTATCACTTTAATAGTGTAGAAATATCTAACGAATGGAGATATGGTGTAGTGCAGTGGATTTTTTTTAAAGCGGTCATGATGAAAATCGGTGAACTTAGAGCTTGATGCAAAATAACCCCCTCCTCGCTACATACAAAATATTACTTGGTTTTATTTCACATTCAAGATATTAGACATTAGAATAAGAGAGCTATTGAAGCATGTCATTTTGGTAAAATACTACGTACTTCTTCCACATTTCCAGTTAGCATTATCAACGTGAAAGATGACGCTATTTAAAAACCAAAGCGCGTCAACTGGGCACCCGATGATATCACATTTAGTTAATTCCCTCTATAATTTATATATTAAACATTAGGTGACAATATAAGTTTTAGAATCATTGACTCAGAAAATGCAGAAGTGTATATTCTACAGTACAGCAGTACATGAAATATTAAAAATATGCTTAATATAAACAATGAATACTATTTGGCACATTTTAGGCTGTATGATTGCAAATCCCTGGTCAACTCTTCTAGTCTTTAGTTTATATTCACTTTGTTAAGTCAGTAAATAAATGACATTAGCTCAAGTATTGGTATTATTGTAATCTTTTCCACTGGTATAACAACTCTAAGTAGCTGCAATAAAGGCAGTTTACTATGAATCCCATTGCGAGGGATAGTTGAGATTATAAATACTATCTGACAAATAAGTATTCAACACACATGAGCCACTTTATGTTTTACCGAGAAGTCACAAGATTGCAGATACAGTATGTGGATGCCAAACCCGAAAATGTCCGTAACTTCCATAACTGTTAAAATATTTCAATGAAAATAGAAGATGCATAACTACATTACATATATAAGATGAGAATAAAGTTTGAATCAAATATGTTCAACGGTATTAGAATTAAACTCTGGACAAAGTGCGCAACCCCCAAAATGAAAAGAAAATGTGCGTAACTTCTATAACTGTTAAAATATTTCAATGAAAACAGGAGATGCACAACTACATAATATATAGAAGATGTGCATAAAGTTTGAATGAAATATGTCCAGCGGTATTAGAAATAAACTTCGGACGAATTGCGTCTACGGACAAACGGACGGACAAAGTGATTCCAGTATAAAAACCCAGTACGACCGTGTATTAAAGAAATTATACGTTTTAGGTATATAATGAATATTGAAATTCTCCCTCTAGCTGCATAGAGATTTATGTCATTACTAAGGTGTATTTAGAAACATCTCTCGTTTAACATAAAGTATGCACACTAGACATTTTGTAATCAAACACTAAAACCAGGTCAGCCAATTAACTTTTGTATGTGTGCAATGCCTCAATTTTCCCTCCATATACAGTTCAATCAAATGTGCAAATTGGTACATGCTTTCACTCCATCTTGCCTTAGTTGAGAGTTGTTGATAATTGCACTTGACATGTCCTAGTGTAGTCTCAGCATTCCCATTTCAAGTGACGTCATCACATAACGTTATATGGTTTTCGCCTTTTATGGTGTACTTCCATAATTCATATATCTATACACAGTTTCACTTTGATTTAGGATTGTAAAAGCAAAATAATGTGTTGTGCGGTTTTACCCACCCACTCCTATTCGTAAAATGCTCTGTAGCGACCCGTGCAACCTTGCAGCGTTCCATTCAACGTTGCAGCGTTCTTTACAGAGTTTCATACAATCTTGCAGCGTTCTTTGTAGCGACCCTGTAGCGTATCCACAGCTTTGCAGCGTCCCATTAAACATTGTAGCGTTCTCAAAAGACCCATGTAACCAATGGGGCGGGTCAATGTGATGATTTTTATAACGTGTGAGACTGGTCAATGTGATGATTTTTATAACGTGTGGAGCTGGTCAATCTGATGATTTTTATAACGTGTGGGACTGACCAATGTGATGATTTTTATAACGTGTGGGACTGGTCAATGTGATGATTTTTATAACGTTTGGAGCTGGTCAATGTGATGATTTTAAAACATGTGGGACTGGTCAATGTGATGATTTATATAACGTGTGGGACTTATCAATGTGATGATTTATATAACGTGTGGCGCTGGTCAATGTGATGATTTATATAACGTGTGGGACTTATCAATGTGATGATTTATATAATGTGTGGCGCTGGTCAATGTGATGATTTTTATAACGTGTGGAGATGGTCAATGTGATGATTTTTATAACGTGTGAGACTGGTCAATGTGATGATTGTTTTATAACGTGTGGGACTGGTCAATGTGATGATAAAGTCGTAACGCGCTGCCGCTGTTCTGTGTGTTGATAGTGCTTATTCTGCAACTTCTTTTGTACATGTTTCATCGTTAGTGCTTAGTAAACGTGTTATCGTTAAAAACTTTCCTGACCTTTGTCTCATTGTAATAAGTAAACGTATTCTCGTTAAAAACTTTCCTGACCTTTGTCTCATTGTAATAAGTAAACGTATTCTCGTTAAAAACCTTCCTGACCTTTGTCTCATTGTAATAAGTAAACGTATTCTCGTTAAAAACTTTCCTGACCTTTGTCTCATTGTAATAAGTAAACGTATTCTCGTTAAAAACCTTCCTGACCTTTGTCTCATTGTAATAAGTAAACGTATTCTCGTTAAAAACTTCCCTGACCTTTGTCTTTTGGTGCTTAGTAAACGTGTTATAATCTTTGACTGTTGTCTCTAAGGCGTCACATGATATGTGAAAGTCGTCATTTTATTGTACAATACATGAAGTTCGTGTCATAGTCCAATCATTTTTCGTATGTACTTAACACATTTGTTTGTCTGTGTGTTTGTCTGTTACAAATAACTTCCATGCTTATTTCTTAAAACAAAATAAATGTATGGTCGGGCCTTTTTGTAAAACATTCTTAAGAGCTGAAAATTTTGAAAAATTCCATTCATGGAAATATCAATTATTTTTAAAGGGACAAATAGTGTTTCACATTCATAAACATCAGTATATAAATGTATTGTGGTTGTAATTGACAATTTTTGGCATAATCATACTGTAGTTCTAGAAAAATTAATCGTTTTATGTTGTATTTATATTTAGTAATTTGTTTTCTTATCAACTCTCTTGTCGAGTGTAAATGATGCGTAAAGCAGTGGGCAGTAATTGGCAGAATGCCAAACACAATCCGGACAAGCCACGTGGCAATTGCCAAAACAGAAAGCAAGCAAATTTATTAATACATTACAAATTATCTCGGAACACGAATTCTACAGCCCTAATTCTGGCAACTTCGTTGCTTGCATTAGAATCAACTGAGTTTAGTAATGTTTGAGTGAATAACTTTAGTTATTCCTCTTTGGAAAAAAAAATCTAGAGATCTTAACACCAGTTATTTACATACTTGCACACACAAAATAGTACTTGTAACTGCTGTTTTTATTCATTATATATCTGATTTTGACTGCGGATAACTCCGTTTACCTGAACAGGACATAGGGCTCACGTCGGGTGTGACCGGCCGACAGGAGATGCTTACTCCTCCTAGGCACCTGATCCCACCTCTGGTGTGTCCAGTGGTCCGTGTTTGCCCAACTATCTATTTCGTATTCCTTGTAGGAGTTACGAGATTGATCACTGTTTGTTATCTTCACCTTTCATATCTAAACATTTAGATATATTGTCTGATTGATTGATTGTTTTCCGCCACACTCAACAATTTGTAAGTTATATGTTGGCGCCTAGTTTTTATTGATGGAAGAAAGAACCCAGATACAATGTACCCGGGAAGAGACCACCGACCTTTCGAACGTAAACTGGGAATCTTTTTCACTTACCCGCGCTGACCAGAGGTGAGAGGCCGTGTGATTTCGGGCGCGATTCTCTAACCACTCGGCCACGGAGGCCCGATTTAGATATAAATTTTAACATCGTCATCGTGATTTTCAACAGAACTTGCCAACACTAATTGCTGCAAATGTCAAGATATGACAATACTTCGTACATGTACCGTGGTACAGATACTAAATACAATTCATAAGTATGAGCCACTACTCCACTAGTATTGTCATGAACAAATCCAGATTTCACTTGGATGATATGGATGACTTTCAAGAGTCAAAACTTACTCAAAATCACACGGCCTCTCACCTCTGTCGGCCGAGTTCGAATCCTTTCGGAAGGTCGGTGGTCTCTTCCCAGGTACATTGGATCTGGGTTCTCTCTTCCACCAATAAAAACTGGGCGCCACCAGACAACTGAAAAAATTGTTGAGTGTGGCGGAAAACTTCAATCAATCAATTGTACCTGAATAGTAGTTAATTTTAAACAATTCCTATTCTTACTCCCCAATTTTCCCTTTTACCACAACCTACATTATGCACTTTGAATATTGTTGCAGTCGAAGACTTTTTGCGACCGGTAGAAGACTATGTATTGCCATGCAATACTCTCAGAGTGCATTAGTCCCCTACCGAAGAAGTCGAATGGGACTTTAGGTTTGCGCTCCGTCCGTGCATCTGTCAGTCCTGCAAATCAGTTTTTCGGACTTTTTAGCCGAGTTGCAACGAAGTTGAACTCGGCTATTGGTTTGGTGATGCGGTTGTGGGCGTCAATAATTGGTTTCCGGATGATAACTCAAAAAGTTTACAATCTAACCAAATGAAACTTTGATATATTGTTGGGTACCAGGTAAGGAAGACCCCTATTGATTTTGGAGAAAATAGGTCAAGGTCACAGTGACTGAAAATAAATTTAAAATTTCAAAAAAGTTTGGTTTCTGGAGGATAACTCGAAATTTTTTAATTTGAATCAAATGAAACTTGGATATATTGTTGGATACCACCAAAGCAAGGACCCTCTTGATTTGGGGGGGGGAGAAGGTCAAGGTCAGTGACCGAAAACAGATTGAAAACTTCAGACAAATATGGTAACTCGAAAGTTTAAAACTGAAATTAGTTCTTCACAATTATAAATATGCCACATCATTCTTGACTTTACAATGTAACCCATGCAACTCGGCTCATGCACCCCTGGGTGCATACATTGATTTTTATTATATACTAGCAGATATCCATTTGATATTTGGTACATGGCTTTGCCATAACAAGTTACAGATCAAGTTCGAATTTCGTCTCGGTCCCTTTATTTTTCACTAAGTTATGACCCTTGGACTCAGAACAAGAGGTACTGTGAGCAATGCTCACTAAGAATACCCCCCGCTTACCCCAATCTTTTCTGAGTGTAAAAATATAGTATGCCTTTGTAGAAGAAAATGGAAGACACAGTCCGAAAACAAATTCATGGTATAAACCTATAATTTTGACCTTGAGATCAAAGGTCAAGGTCATAAAGAGGTCATGAATGTACATGACATAAAGAGGTCATGAATGTACATGACACAAAGAGTCTCATGGTGATACACCCATGTCTTATGGTATGACTATGTCAAAACCCTATAATCAATTTTGACCATGAGGTCAAAGTTCAAGGTCATATAGAGGTCATGAAGGTACCCGACACATCGTCTCATGGTGATACACTAATGTGTCAAATATGATATTCCTATGTCAAAGAACAAAGAAGTCATGGCCCTGACACGAATCCATTGTAAAATCCTTAATTTTGACCTTGAGGTCAAGAAGGTACATGACACATCGTCTCATGGTGATACACTCATGTGTCGAATATGGTATGCCTATGTCAAAGAACAAAGAAGTTATGGCCCGGACACGCATCCATTGTAAAAAAAAAAAAAACTTTAATTTTGACCCTGTGGTCAAGGTCATATGAGGTCATGAAGGTACTCGACACATCGTCTCATGGTGATCCACCTGTGTGCCAAATATGGTATGCCTAAGTCAAAGAACAAAGAAGTCATGGCCCGGACACGAATCTGCACAGACAGACGGACATACAGAGTCATTCCTATATACCCCCCAGAACTTCGTTCGGGGGGTATAAAAATGGCAGGAATTATCAGTTGTCCTATCTTTTTATATCCCCCCCCCCTTCAAAGAAGAGGGGCATATTGGTTTGCACCTGTCGGTCAGTCGGAAGACCACATGTTGTCCGCTCAATACCTTGAGAACCATTCACTTGATGATAATATTTCATGTGGGTTAGTTATGAGTAGAAGATAACCCCTAATTTTTTTCAGGTCTAAAGTCAATCTAGTCTGGACATAGGAATATAATGTCCGCTCAATATCTTAAGAACCCTTTACTTGAAAGACAAAACTTGGCACACTGGTACATCTTAAAGAGTAGATGACCCCTATTGATTTTGAGGTCATATGGTCAAAGGTCAAGGATCAAACTGGGCATAGGAAGATACTGTCCACTCAATATCTTGACAACCCTTTTGTTTGACAGACATCAAACTTGGTACACCAGTACATCTTCAGAAGATGACCCATATTGATTTTGAGGTCAAAAGTCAATAGTTGAACTGGACATAGCAATATATTATCGCCTATATTTTAAGAATTATTTGCTTGATTGACACCAAACTTGTTACATTGGTACAGCATAAGGAGTAGATGACCCCTATTGATGTTTAGGTCACATGGTCAATTCACTCTTGACATAGGAAGATATTGTCTGCTCAATATTTTGAATTGATGATACTACTATCAATTAAATGATGTGTGTGTATAGCCCTTTTCAATTTTGCACCATGGTTGGCATATGTGTTTTAGAAACATCTCTTGTTTCTTTTGTTTTTTATTGTGCTTACAGATATTCATTTGATATTCAGTACATCATGATTGCTTTGCTGTAACAAGTTACAGATTGATTTTGAAGTTTTCTTGGTCTCTTCTTTGTACCTGAATAGTATTTGATTTCCAACCATTCCTATCCTGGTTTCCCAATCTTCCCTTTTAACATAACCTTTTAGTCTCATATTGAACTTCAAAAATTGTTACGGTCCAATAATTTTTACCTCGGTAGGGGACTATGTATTGCTATGCAATACTCTTAGAATGCTTGTTTTCAATTAATTACAACTAGTTAACGCCAGGGTTAGAGACAAAAGTCTGAGACTCAACTTTATATAGATTTTATCTATAGAGATCTTTTTCGGCAAGAAATTTGGAGGGTAGTTTTCCACCTTGTTGTCAGTGAATATGAGTGGGACATGTCTTACAGCAACAGCTACTTTGGCACCAACCAATGTATGCATGGTCCGCTGCAAGATGAACGCATTGAATGGATTGTAAAAACCAGTGCGAGTCATACAGCACTTAATGTAGTTTTTAAAATACGATTCTTGAACCAGATTAAGTAAGTACTACCGGAATTCTTAGTAACATCACGATTCTATTTTTACAAATCAAGGAAAATTTTCATTTTATAAATTATTTTAATTCAGAAAGTGTTCTTCCGAACGATTACAACATAACAAATAATTCTGGTTTTATGAATCTAGGTCTAATAGTATTTTAAGTTACGAGCCATACACAAAAAGGGACGGACGGACGTACAAAAACAAGTAGTCATCAACTTTTTGCAGCAAATGAAGATCTATGTGATCTTCTCTGATGAGACGTTCTTAAATAATTTTGGACGGGATTATGGATGCAAATTATTTTAATAGAAAAAAATCCCAAGACACTTTACTTCCCTTTCTTCTTCGGACATTCGCTGACGGTCACATATTCCAATGGAACTATGATCCTCAGCATACATCATAGAAGGCCAAAACATTATGGAGGGAAATGGAATCAATTCGTGGAAAGACTGTCCCCCTCAAAGCCCGGATTTAATGGGTTCGAAACAACTGAAATAGTATAGGAGAACTAGTTGAGGGACCAACGACAAAAGAACAAATTCACATATCCTGGGCAGTACAGACAACCCAAGAGCAATGTATTAAGTACATTGAACACAATTACAAGGAATGCATTTTCATCAACAAAGCAGCCCCTGAAGATAAGCCCAAACAACGGTTTGGAGGAGAACGATCTGCTGGAGAAGACATCAACTATTTTCAAAGAAAGTTGCATAAACGGCAGTAAAACTAAAATCATGAAGAGGCCCCTTTCAAGGTTATTCGATAAGATGTCTCTATTACAATCTCAATAGACACAATCACAGAAAGAGAAAGGGAGTTCCTAACATTTAAGTTTGTTCGTTGGTGTAAAATGATCTCTAAACTAATAGGACATCACTACTGTCAACGCCAATACAGGCTTTCAAGCGGGCCCTTATTTCCCTACAACAACCCTTATTTGAGCTTTAGAATCCTAAAAAAGCCCTAATTATTTGTTGAAATACCTACCTTTTCAAATTTGGAAAGTTAAAATAAATTTGACATAAAGTAAGTGTTGGAATTTATCAAATTAAGTCTTAGCATACTTTCAGAAAATGAATATGTTAAATATACATTTCAGAAGGCATCTTGATGGTTATCAGCTATATTCAGCATTAATTGTGAGCCATGGGAGTCCACCTGAATTATACCATGGTTTGTGCTGAATGCCGAATATGGCTGTTGATGACCACTGGTATGATCTTCTAAGTGGGTAATTAGTTTTTGTATTATTGCGCTTGCATATGGTGAGTAAAACATTTTTTCTTTTCTACCGATTTGTAAATTTAACCCTTATTTTTGTCTAAAAAGCCCTTAAAATCAATAAAAAAAAGCCCTTTATTATTTGATAATTTTGCCCATAAAATGGCCCTTATTTTTTGCAAAATGTCACTTGAAGCCTGCCAATATCCACCTATGCATTCTCTCTTTCTTACCCGAGGGTGCTCAAGGCGAGCGGACGTATAATATAGAGCACATATTAGTTATTGTATTCGTCTAGTCTTAGAACATTTTTCTGTTTATTGGTTAATATGTCGTTTAAAGTGTTGTGATTGCAGATTGTTTAACGTCCCTCTCGAGAATCTTTCACTCATATGGAGACGTCACCATTGATTCCAGTATATCCCCCTCCCCCCAATTTCGTTTGCAGGGGTAGAATTACTGGTTCCGAAGATGTTAAATATGAAAGGTTTTCAGACAACACACAGACGGACACCAATCACTCTTCAATCAGAAAAACTCAGAAGTCTGAGTCTAACAAAAAACTGTAACATTAAAATGTTGATTAGTCCATGCATATCATCAACATGCACAATATAATAACAGTGGTTTATTTCACATTACAGGTGTCCCGTGGGAATCCGGGTTAGAATAGGTCCTCAGTACCCCCTTGCTGTCGTAAGAGGCGACTAATTGGGGGCGGTCTTTCGAATAAGACCGCAAAAACCGAGGTCCCGTGTCACAGAAGGTGTTGCATGATAAAGATCCCTCCCTGCTCAATGGCCATAAGCGCGGAGCATAGGCCTAAATATTGCAGCCCTTCACCGGCAGTGGTGACGTCTCCATATGAGTGATATATTCTCGGGAAGGAAGTTAAACAACATACAATCAATCAATCATATTACAGGTGAAAGAATGTGATGTCAGCGATCTGCCAATGCTGCCCCATCAACAGCCCCTCATCTGCAAGTCAATACAGATGTGTGAAACAAAATTGGTATGGATGTATTCAACTTTAAAGAGCCAGTAGATGGTTACAAACATGTTATCATTATTACAGATTACTTCTCCAAATGGGTGGAAGCTGCAGCTCTGCAAGCCAAATCGGCAAACACCATAGCTCCTCAAATCCATTCTGCAACATGGTGCCCCACGCATACTGGTGACAGACAATGACTCTGCATTCAAAAATCACATACTTCAGGAGCTCACCAGTACCTATCCACCACATTTTCACAACGCAATACCATCCCCAAGCCAATGCCCTAGATGAATGGACCAACCAGACGCAGAAGCAGAGTCTGTGGAAAGTTGTGCATGACAATGAAGATGTCTGACCAAAATAAATCGACCATGTTATTTCAGCCATCAATACGACCGTTCAGTCTTCCACGGGCTACTGACCAGTCTATTTACGGTAGCTACAGACACCTAGGATGGGTCTTCAAAACCGACTTGAACCCTGTACAAAGGTAAACTTTTCTGAAATTACTGAGAATCGAATTAATGCAGAAATAAGACTTTTCAGGAAGCCGAGGACATTTCCCGTACCCAGGAGAAGCAGAAGACCAACGATGACAAGTACCATCATATAATTCGGCACACCTTTCAGGTCAACGACAAACACGAGGAAAATGGCTGGGTCCATACACCATCACTAACATTAACAAAATCTTATGTCTTTACCCTTTTTTCGTCTGATGGGAAGCAAATCTAAAGGCATGGTGCGCAACTCAAGCCTTATATTTCAGCTGTTGCATACTATTAAATCAAATTAGTTCTTAAACACAGGAATTTGCCAAACTCGGACCTTACGCTAGCCATTGATTGCTAACACAATCAACCATCCTCATTGACAATTCACCCATTTCCTTCCAGTTTGAAAAAGTCAACTCCAGCATTTTTCCCTTTTCAGTAGGAGTTCATTCAGATTTTGCAGTAGCATGGCAACACAGATGAGTTCCTGATCAGATTTGGAGACTACAAAACAGCTATCATTAATTATGACGATCATTACCATCTTTTTGATTCACATGCAAGGGATGCTAATGGTTTTTCATACCAAGATGGTAAAGCAGTGGCAATCTACTTCCCAAATTTTCTTTATGCAGGCACTTTTGGGAATTGGCTGTCAACGGGGTATGTGCCTAACCAACAAATTGAGGATTTTCCATTGACAGTTAACGCATTAGTGTCTTCTACTGTGGACAACCTTCACCTCCTTGCTGACATTGTTGCCACCGATAACCCACCAGAACAGACACCAGCTCTCAAGGCCAGAACCACAACAATGCTGGGACCAATAGTCATGATTTAAAATTTAATAGTTCTAGGGTCGACTGCCTCCGAAAAGATCCACCAGCAAAGCGGTTTTCAAACAGCTGGGAAACAAGCATAAAGCTGACAGAAGAAACAGAACACATATCCAAATAAAAATTTGTTTTCTTTCCAGACAACGTTCTTGTCACCATTTTGCTTTAGTTTGTTATACTTGGAATTTGATGGTTCCCTATCTGCGCGACAACCTGGCAAAAATCATGCCTACAGTCCATGCTAGGAAACACCAATATATTACGTCTTCAAGGCCGTAATTCACAAGTGTACCCTCCTTTTCCTCCATCAAATCACATATCAACACTTTTGGATGATGCCAGTGACAACTCGTGTCTTTGATGACCATTCTTCTTATCCGATGGAACCAGATGAAAGCACAATTCCAGTTTTCCTTAACGACCTTACTAACACATTTTCTTTTAACTAAGGTTGACATCCATGTACAGTGTGACCAGTCAAGACCATTCATACTCATGAATGATGTTATTTTTCAGGTATTGAATGGAGAAAATCTAAAGAGATCTAAAAATCTTTTGATTTCAGATTACTTGTTAACCTGGCATATCAAAAGCACTATCCCAATGAGGCGGATTGGAAACCTTGGCTAACCTTGTTCTCAAGACCCAAGAGCAGGCATACAATGGGTGGCTTGAATCATACCTTGACGTCCAAAATTCTGTGGACAATTAAGATGTTATAGGATCTATTTCAGAAAAACATGACAGGTGTGGAGTAAATCAGTATCAACTGCGTCTGGAAACGGACGCATTGATCGGTGAGTCCACTTGATTTTTATGAACCTTGAGTATAGCAGTAATAGAAATGTATATATATATAATATGCAATCGTTAGAAATAGCAGTTTTATTGTTCTCGAGATATTGTAAATAATTTAGATTTATTTTATTACTACTCTCAATGTTGTATGCTGACTCTGTCATGTAATTATCAAAGGTTTCTAATGAATTTTGTAAAATGTTTTTCATAAACCCATTTAATATCAATCAATATCATTCAAATTTTGACTTGCATGTTACTAATCTTTGGGGGGGGGGGGGGGGGGGGGGGGTTGTCAGTAAAAGAATTACACAATTTGAATTTATTTAATACATGGTATGATATATTATCATCTTCAAACTTTTTCATATTAATTCAAAACTGTAGGGTTCAGAGGAAGAATTTAGTTTAAAAGAAAGCAAAACTTCTTTAATGCTTTAAATAGTATCAAATAAAGGAAAACTATAAGATATTAGTTCACTTATTTGAAAGCAGCAATTTAACTATTTGATATTATTTTCAATGGATCCATAATAAAAAGATTCAGTAAAGCGTGACATTCTGATTGGCAAAACATTCTTGAAAACTTTAGTAATCAGCCTTTGAGCACTGACCTTTTCTTCATTATTGTTCATCATTTTGGCTTTCTATACGGTTTATTTTTATTCACTTCAAATTAGACTATACTTTTTAAAACAAGGAGTAACATTTTAAAGCTTCATTCCAATTGTTAATTTCTGTATTTACTCACGGCGGGTTTGACTGGTCGACAGAAAATGCTTACTCCTAGGCATGACAAATGCAGAGAACCAATTACCTTTACATTTGATAATATGTTGCAGCATGTTTGTCCCTTAACTTTGCGCATGCGAGAATATTCCACATGAATTAATGTGGGTGTCATCGCCACATCTCAACAATACAAAATTTCTAGCAAATATTCGACTCAGTCATGGTTACTTTTCGTGTGGAATACTTGGGAACCATTACCAAAAGTTTTGTGATGCAGCTAATTGTGGTGAGCTTGGGGAAAAATATCTTAAAACTCTCCAGAAGGAATACAGCATTATTGTAGATGCGGAGGCCAAAAAATCTATTGTGGAAGCACTTTTGGAAAAAATAGCAGCCACAGTAGAAACAAAGGAAGCAATACATTATGGCATTGGTATTGTGACTGATGCTAGGCATTGTTGGAGAAAAAATGCTCGTTTTTCTGATGCTGTATGCCTGGGAGATAGAACATATAAAGTAATCAAACTATTAGTAAAATGGATGACCCCTCATCAACGTGACATGAGCTAATCGATGTTAGCAAGGTTTACGAGAACTTTGATGACCAAGACTGCCCTATCAATTGCCACGCACATGACAGGAATAATTCCGTATCAAAATAAGTTAATGAAGAATGGACACCTACAGAAAATGCTTTGGATACATGGCATATGACGAAAAGCTTAGCAAAACAAGCCAAAAACATTACAAAAGGCAAAAAATGAGAAATGGGAAACACCTGGCATCCAGAGCTGTCTTGACAAGGCAGGGTCAATAACCCCCCCCCCCTTTTTTTTTGGTGTATGAAGAATTGCCAAGGGAATACCATCAAACTAAAAAAAAGGCATTTCGAATTTAGTCAAGCACTATCATGGAGACCACACATTTTGTTTTTTGAAAATGCAGACAAGTTCAAGAAGATTTAAGTCCATATGAGCCTTCCAAATATTTGATTACTGATGTGACAATTTTGCTTTTCACTGATCTTAGGATATCAGATTTCCAGCTCTTAAGTTTATATAATACGTCTATTATATATTTATTTACTTCAAAAGTCATTTTGAAATCATATGAAGTGAATATTTTGATATTACAAATGTTTACCTTTCACTTCTATATTTCACCGCTATATTGCCAGTCATCCCAAGCGTAATCTGTATTCTATAATTCTATTGGCTAAGAGACGAAGTCCTGACTAACCAGATTAGGCATTTATTTTTAGTATTTTATTGGCTTGCTTTGCCTATAAATAGAGCTACCCAGAAGAGTGAAATTCACTCTGCTAGAGGTCAAGAACGTTAAGAATCGTGCCTTTAAGAACTTCATGTTCGATAGCAAAGTTTAAAGTTTGAAAGTTAGGAATGTAGTTACCCATAGTAGAGTCACTCATTGGTTCAGGGTAGAATTAGATATCCCTTACTTTATTTCATTTATTGAGTTATATATTTACACTTAGGCTATCCCCGTGTTTATTAATAGCATTGGTGTACATTCTTGGATGTATGGAAGCTCTTTAGCGCAATAATTACATATTTTTGAGAAAGTCACATTTCTCCCATATTTAAAGTTTTACAATATAATTTATTTTTCATATATCTTGTTACTAAATTATATTGGATAATTCCAGTGGTAATATATATATATATATAAATATATTTGGAAAACATATTTGTTATGAACTAGTCTAAAATCATATTTACTTTTGTCATAATAAATTCATAAACTTTACAAAGCTTGTCATTTCCAAAACAAGGTAATGACCATAATCTGGGAATCACTAAAGAACCTGGGTATACATTTCAACCAGTGTGATTTACATTTTCAATAATTTAATAAGTCCTTCTGATCCCAAGTACTATCCATAGTTTGTTTTCATGTGACGTCAATAAACCGGAAGTCGGCCATATTGGCGATATTGATTTTCAGCACGTTGTTATACCCGAGTACCTCGAGGCATTTAAATCTATATTAAGCATGGTGAATTATTATCGTGTCCTTGACTGTCACAATAGATCAGATAGAGAGTCCCACCTGCAGTATTACAGGCTTCCAAAGGGTGATTAACAATCAATGTAACGAATGTAAAGCGTTGTCAGAGGAGAGAAGGAGGTTATGGATAGCTAGTCTACAACAAAACTTCGCTGGAAAAAACCTTGAGAATATTAGAATCTGCTCTGCACATTTCATCTTTGGTAAGTTTTATTTTAGAAGAGAATTTCAATCAAACAATATTTGGTGAGATTTTTTTTTCTTGGGGTGGGGGGGGGGGGGTGGGGTGCAGTAACAGTCAAACACGTAAGGTAGGTTAACATGCATAGATCAGCAAACGATGTGAATGAAAATTGTTACACTGACACTGTTTCTCTGCATAATTAATTTTACAAGTTTTGTCCACAGAAATGAAAGATATGTATTTCAATGTCAAACCTTAACAATAACATTTGAACACTGCTGAATGCATGTCAAGCTGTATGAACATGCAAAAAGATAAGAAAATTATACAGCCCTACCTAACAACCAACTTTATTTTATCAGGGTTTTTTTTATTATATATATATATATATTATTCATATTTATATTTACAATAATGTATATTTTTGTTTCAGGAAAAAGAGCAAATCTTTATGAAAAAGACAATCAAGACTGGGTGCCATCTCTTGACATGAAAAAAACAACTCCACCAGTAGATAGCAAGTTGCCAAACACTGACAATCTGTAATCACCTAACTTTGAGCGATTCAAAAGAAGAGAGACAAGAACTGAGAAAAGGAAATTCAAAGATGCTGTTGATTCTTTGCTACTGTTGCAGGAATCAGAGAACAGAGAACAACTGAGCTCAGATGAAGAGTCAGGAAATGCATCACAAACAGAGATATCCGGAGACCTGATTGAATCAATGACAAGTGAATTACAAAAACTTCGAACGGAGAACATCGAACTGAAAGCTGAAATGGATTTAGCTGCAAATAAATTTGATAAGCAATATTTTGATGGTAAAAATGACAGAGTGCTGTACTTTACTGGACTTCAAACATTTCACATTTTGTTAGCATTATATACATTTCTTGAGCCAGTATTACCAGTCAAGAAGACAGTGAACAAAATTTAAGATGTTGATTCTTACATTAATGCGATTAAGACTTAATGTATCAGCCAATCTAATTAAAATTAGATCCTTTGATCCGCTCATCTACTATCGCTACACAAGGATTTAACAACTCTCCATAAGAGGTCATCTCAGATTGAACTTTGTTGAGAAAATAGCACCCAATCAAATTCTAATCTCTTGACCAATCAGAATATCGCATCTAAACTACTGTTCGGGAGTGTGAAAAAATGGCGGCGCCTACAATCGACAACATTGTCGAAGAACTATTACCGGATTTTGGCGTGAACGCTCTGAAACCGGAACAGAAGGAAATAATTAGCAATATTACAAAGAAGAAAGATTGCATTGCTGTCTTGCCAACTGGGTTTGGAAAGTCGTTGCCATTCCAGGTTTACGCTGCAGCTCAGAAACGAACTAGTCGTGAGGCTGGACATGTACTCGTATGTTCGCCATTGATAGGCCTGATGAAGGACCAGACCAAAAAGCTGTCTCGTATCAGTTACTTAAGCGTTGGCTACAAAGGTAATACTCATGATACGACTAAATGTATAGTTTCAGCTTCGAAAGCTTCTTCCATGTCGCAGTACCGTTTCGATCAACTTCTTTTATTAGAAATGAAAACCCGCACAGACAACAAATATTACATAAACTATATATCCTGCGTGGTGTGGACGGCGAGGCTGGTATGGCCGCAGCCATTTTACTTGTTTATATATACGTTCGGAAGACGTCGTTTCCGAGAATATACAATCGCACCGACGATTCTCAAGCCGATCGCTGATTGGTCAATGCAAAAGTTCAATCTGAGATGACCTCTTATGGAGAGTTGTTAGATCCTTGTGTAGCGATAGTAGATGAGCGGATCAAAGGATCTAATTTTAATTATATTGTGTATCAGCATCCTTTCTTGCTTATGAGTTTAATGTATCATCTGCAACAGTATCGAGGATATTTTCTGTTGTGATAGATGTAATGTATGTGAGAATGAAACCATTAGTATTTTGGCCATCACGACATGATCTACGAAAAACTATGCCAATGCAGTTTAGAGAATGTTTCGGAACAAAATGTGCTGTAATTATAGACTGTTTTGAAATAATTATTGACAGGCCTACAAATCTCAAAGCTAGGGCTGAAACCTGGTCAAGTTATAAACACCATAATACTGTGAAATTTCTCATAGGCATAACACCTCAAGGCACATTGTCATTTATTTCAAATGCCTGGGGTGGAAGATTCAGTGACAAACATGTTACAGAAAACTCCGGGTTTTTGAACAACATTTTCCCTGGAGACTTGGTACTTGCAGACCGGGGTTTTGATATAGATGAAAGTGTGGGCTCGATGATGGACCAGGTAAAAATTCCAGCATTTACTCGTGGCAAGTGACAACTTTCACCTGTAGATTTAGAAACAACAAGAAAGATAGCTCATGTGCGCATACATGTAGAACGAGTCATTGGGACTGTTCGTCAAAAGTACACAATTTTGAACGGACCAATACCCATAGACTTTCTGATACGCAAAGAAAATGAATCTCACACTTTAACTGATAAAATTGGATTTGAATGTTGTGTCTGTGTGAATTTAAGCAGTTCTGTTGTTGATTTTGAATAATAAATATGATTCTTATCTAAAATTCAGTTTTATTTTGCATCTCGAAGTAAAATAAAAACAAAAAGAACAAACATGTACGTACATGTATCAGAACAGCTATGCTTATTACTTTTGAGTGTCTGTATGCAGATAGTTTCAATCCATGCACATGTAAGCAACAGTTAAATTTTTTGTCCCTTATGAGTGATAGATGCAAATTAAAAACATGAAAAAATAAGAGAATTAATGATCATTTATTTCTTAATAAATTTCCCCCTCTTTTTTTTCTCTGATATTTGTCAAGTTTTCTACAGTCTGGACAGTACCAGTTACCCCTAGGGGCACTACTTATACCAAGACACAAATAATGGAACCACTGAACTGGGCATTCCTCATTGTCGCACAGTATCATTTTGCCAGACTCTACTTGAGCACAAAAACACCAAATTTCCTCATCACCACTCGTTCCAGCATTTGTTGAAATGTTCTGAGATGTAGCAAGTTGCGTACTAAATGGCAGACGTGTATAAAATCGGCCAATTAACTCTGGCAAAATAGCTGTTGTGAATAAGTGTTTTGATTTTCCACACATATCCTTCCACATACTTTCATCAAACAAAATCTGTTCAACATGCAAGTCTTGCTCTGTCCACACAACAAAATATACAGATTCCATTTGACATACCCCCAACTGCGTTTGTACTTGATAAAAGTACATGTGCTTTTTATCCAGTTTTAATTTACCATCCTCTCCTTTTGGCAAGTAAAAGTGTTGGTCATCGATGTCCTCCAATTTGGATTCTTTTTTTTTTTTTTTTTTTTTTTTTTACAAAAAGGACACTTAATTTCCACGACACTTTGTCCACAACAGTCGCAAAGTAACAAACCATCAGGAGATGCACCAATAAATGGAAACTCTGTATTTATAAAAAATTCTGCTTCTAATAGCCTTACATTTTCATGTGTTTGACTTATTTGATCCAGAAAAATATCTTTTGCATATTTTTCATGCTGACACCCCCATTCTGTTGCCTTGATGAAAATTTATAACTTTCTGGGAAGCAAATAGACTTGATCAAGCTTTGTGCTGGCAATGTTGGATCAGTACAGCAAGTTGTTTTCATTTTCGAGGCTGCCATTCTTCCAACGTGAAATCTGTACCAAAGTTTCGAGTTCGACTGCTCTCGTGTTGCTGCTTCTACAGCTTTTGCCTGATCTTCTGTTACACTTATCTCTGTTTTTTGACATAGTTTCAGAAGTTCTGCAAAGTTAAGATGCATGACATTTTCATCCTGTAATTCGTTTAAAACTATAGGAAAGTTCTCTTTCATTGATTGAGGGATAAAGTCATCTGAGTAAGGGGATACTAAAGATAGTATTCCTGGCTTAGGACCTGGGCTGTCATGTAAGGCTTGAAATAATGTGTGAAGTTCTATATCAGTTGGTGAAATATCTTTCTTACACGGCAATTCTTTCTGAATTGTGTTCTCTGGCATTCCATCTGCTGACAACTTGCAGTCAAGCTTTTTCTTTAAAGTCTTTGCAGAGGTAAAGTCAATATTTCTAATTTCTTTATATGATACCCCCTTCAAAGATGTTGGTAAAAGCCAGTATGCTTTCTCTTCAGTCACTGTTTTAGAGTCTCGTATTTTGACAGTTGCCTCAATTGACAAAAGTAAAGCTGCTACATGTGTGCATGCTTCACCAAGACCAGCTATACATGTGCAGTGTGCTCCTACAATGCATTCCTCATTCTCAGCAATAATCCATGGTTCTAGTGGTTTTGCACTCATTCGTTGAGAGTGAAGTACCTAAAAATGTCATTATCATAGTAAGATATCTAAAATGCAGTTGATGATTGAAAAATTTAAAGTCATATATATCATATACATTTTTGTGCGAGTTTTTATGCAGTGGCAGATTCAGAATTTCCATAAAAAAAGGGGTGGGAGCATGTGAAAGTTATGTTATTAGCCAAGAGACTAGGCCATTTTGAATGCCAAATCTGAAGTTTTCCTCACATTATTTTGTAAATTTGAGGCGTAAAAGTCCCCCTCCCCCCATATATCTGCCATTGTTATGTATTGTTTACTTCATAAAAACATTACAGAAAATAGAATGTCGAATATTGAGTTTAGAAATATGTGAAAATACCTTGGCCTTTACTACACATTTTTCATTCATTTTCCATGTGATCCTCTCTCGAACCCATCCACAAACGAACTGGTTGTAGGCATCCAGCCCTTTGTAGCTTTTTAAATCTTGCGAGGTGTAAGGGCTTGGTGAAAATATCAAGTAATTAACAATGTCTGGATAAGTAACTTTTGGAAGCAAGATTACATCCGTTGACCAAACTGAAGGTGCCACTTCATAAGGATCTTCATTGTTAATAGGTTTCAATTTCGCCATATACCGCTCCCGTTCCTGCTGATCGAGACGATCGCGGTATTTAACTGCTTCTTCCTTCTTGCCGAATTTTTTCATTGTCATCAACACAATCAAATACAATCGGGGAAACTTATTTAGCGACGCTTTCGACTTTTTGTTTACTCTCCAATGCCTCCAATATGGCCGCTAATCCGGGTCACCGGGTCAATCATGACGTATGTGCAAACATACTATAGTCAATTAAATAAATACAGAAAGATTAGATCTTGTACTTAGGGAAAGGTTTGGCTTATTCTAGTCCCTGGAGATACACTGGTTCCCGATACACTGAAAAGGAAGCTGAACAAATTTTGATGAAATTTTTGAAGAGCCTAACGGTTTCCAAGAGAGCAAAGGAATTGTGATTTTGTTTGGACACTCACTATGTTGAATCTTTACCAATTTTCTTTTGCAATACCATGACAAAAGAATTGTCTTTGGAAAAAAACACCTATCAGCTCAGAATAAATTTGGCACTCTTAGACTGGAATGAAAATGTGGATCGACCTTCAACTTCAATAACATATCTAGAAGATGCTGCTAACCCTAGACGTCAAACTGGAATTCCTGTCAGAAAACCCAAAACACACGACTTCAAAACAAAAATATGTTCCTCATGGATTTCACAAATTTACAACAAACAGTAACATACATAAGAAACTTATGAATGACTATTGAAGACTGATCATATCTTACATCAAAATACTCCTTTGTCCAGTTTGTTTCTCATGTGATTGCACATTTTTGTGTTGGGATTGTTACACCTCTGGCACTGTCATCTGCACGTTATCTGATATAGCTCTATTCACTGTGGTTGTGTTAAGGGATTTCTGAGTGTGTGAAAATAGAACTCTTCACTCTCTATGATGAATCAGAGTATTCAGATGTTGGAGTGTGAAGTCTGTAAAATTTTACCTACAGTTTCTTGTTTAGAAGAAAAATTCACAACTCTCACTGAAAAAAACATTGAAAAAACTATGCAGATTACTCTTGAAAGATATCGGGACCCAATTCTTAAAGAAAACATTCAATTGAGAAATGAGTTACATGAACTGAAAACAAATACACAGAAGGAAATAAAACTCTTACAAAAAGATGTAGCAGTGTTAAAATCTCAGACCATGGTTACCATATCCAAAAGTTGGCCACAAACTCGGACATGTGTAAACGAAGTGATGTTCGAAACAAGCCATCAAAAACATGTGGACGGAGTTCAGAAACAATATACACATGCATGTTTGTCCACAGAAGAGGACACATCATCTATGCCAACAGAGCATCCCAATGAAATAGCTGAGCCAACGAAACCACTGTCACGTCCTTCTCATAAAATTGAGATTGTAATGGATTCACATGGAAATGGTATTGACCCTCGAAGGATGTACAAAAACCAAGATATAAACATTCATGTTCTAGGTGCTGGAAAGAAGAATCTAGAGGGAGCTATGCAGTATGTACAATCTTTAGAGTCCCCTCAGCATATAGTTGTTGGTGTTGGCAGCAATGATATTGCAACAAAATCGTCGGAGTCTATAGTTACTCAGATAGAAAATCTTGTGGTCTGTGCGCAGAAGAAGCAGTGCAGTGTACACATTCTGTCTCTACTGGAGAGAATGGATCAAGAAGACTATAATGATCGCGTCAGAACTGTAAATGACAAACTGAGCGAGTCATTAAAGGACACAGAAAATGTTTATTTTATCAGAGTCGACTCATACCTAAATGCGGAAAATCCCCAGCTGTACGGGGTTGATGGTGTACATCTAAATGATGATGGACGAAAAACGTTGGTGAAACTAATGAAAGACCATCTAAATCACAAGCTTGGAATGAAACCCTACAAAGACTACGGTGAGCGAAGCGAAAACTCTGAAAGAAACTCTAACCATGCAGGAGAATTCAGTAGCGAAAGGACCGAAACAAGTTATGGGCGTAAAAGAACTAACACTCGTAGACAGCATAACAGTCGTAATGGTGGATACATGCAAAACGGCCCTCACAACCATTGGTATCGTGGCCCTCAGAACCGTGGTCCCCGATATAATGACCTCCGAAATGGCCCTCACAACCATTGGTATAGTGGCCCTCAGAACCGTGGTCCTCGATATATTGACGGAAATAAAACTCAGGGTGATTATCTTACAAGCAAGCAAAAGCAGTTAAGCACCGTGTTTAACCAACTATTGAAAATGATTCAATAGTCCCTCAACATTTTCAATCAATTATGTACTCTAATGCATATATCAAGTATCTGTAGATCAGTTTGTAGTTGTTTTATAATTTTTTAATATGTTGATAATCTGACAAAACATGCATGTTGTCCAACATGAAACTTGTAGTATCTAACTACGGTATCATTGCTATATTATTGTTATTCTTAGCATTGTATTAGTTTGATTTTTCAAAAATTACTGTACCTTCATTTTTTCGCTGTATATGGTTTTATATGTTTTTTTCATAGGATTCATAAATGTTTAGGTTAGGTTGTTGGAATATTCATGGCTTGAATATTTCTAAGTTAGATGATGTTACAAAAGTGTGTTCAAAATATGATATCATGTGTTTCTTAGAAACTATGTCAAAGGAATCACCAGGAAATATCCCTGGTTTTACAACACCATTTGTTGTTTCTGCAAAAAAGCAAAGAAAAGAGGAAGAAGCTCTGGTGGTATTTTAGTATACACAAAACCAAATTTGCGACAACATGTCAAAATGTTAAAAGGAAGTGATTCCACATTATGGATTAGAATAGACTCAGAGAATGTAGGGTTACAGATGAAGAAACCATTATTCTGTTGTTTTTGCTATATTAAACCCTACTGCAGGAAAGATTTCTCAGAAACTGTATTTAATCAACTTGAAAATGAAATTGTTGAATTTATGAAAGAAGGGGAAGTTCTTTTGTGTGGCGACTTTAATGCCAGAACAGGGGGATTAACTGATTACCTGTCATCAGATGAAATAAGACAAACTTTCTCAGATTGCCCAGTACCTAACTGTTATACACCAGACATAAATCTCCCCCGCAATTATTTAGACAAACAATCAAATATCCATGGTGAACTTCTTACTAAAATGTGCAAGTCATCTCATCTACGGATGTTAAATAGCAGATTTCTTTGTGATTCCTTGGGTTTCTATACTTTTTTCAATTCTAATGGCAAAAGCACAGTGGATTATATGTTAGCATCTAATACTTTGTATCACAAGATAATTTATTTCAATGTTGATACACCAAATGAATTGTCTGATCACTGTATTATTTCTACTAGTTTAAGACTAGAGAAGCCATGTCTGAATCACCAGAAAGATCTTGAAGAAAACTGTAATCATATTGGTGGTAATTTCTTGTGGTCAGAAGATTGTAAAGATAAATATGTCCAAGCCTTAGTTGAACCAGAATCAACAATAAGTATTATGAGCCTTTTTACAGACTTGGATGATGAAAATAACTCAGATATTGATACATTAGTACAAAAATTAACAACAATTTTAAAACTTGTAGACGTACAAGACATATCAAACCTAAGAAAGAATGGATGTCAAATAACTGCTTAATGC
>NC_079171.1:25765678-25868178 GCF_947568905.1 Ostrea edulis
TACTCGTTCTTGAATTTATCAGACGATACTATAATACGACTTCATCATGTACGAATTATCATTTTAGCAGTAAGCGAGATTATTAAGTCGATCGTAAAATATTTCGCCATTAGTGTGGCATGGAAAGGTGAGCGCCAGAACGTTTGAGGATAAACGGTATAAGCTTGGTAGTACTAGGTACATTGCTTAAAAGAAGGTGTTTTAAACAAATATAGGGAAGAAGTGAAATCAGTATTTTTATAGCAAACTTGTTAAAGTACAACACCCCCTTACATGAAAAAGATTATTATGTTGCATTATGTACCCAATCTGCTGATCTGAATTTGATTGCAGCCAACAGCATATTATGCAGTTTCTCCTCCTGATATATATATATATATATCTCAACTAAACCTATACAGAACGGACGTTAGTCATCGACTTTAAATACAGTGATTCAAGCAGTTCCGGATTCTTCGGGGGGGAAATTCGATTACTTTCGTTTGGATGTACTTATCTCTCAGCTCTAAGATGAATCAAATACTCCTCCAATCACTTGCTAAACACACCAAAAGATTTTGTTGGAAACGATGAAATACATAGCCAAATTTCCGAAAATAAATTTCACAAATTTCAAGTAGTTTCGTATTTTTCAAGTAGTTCCGGTAATCGTCATTTCAATAAGGGGGTTGGTCTCAAAAATCATTATAAACGATAAGACAAGACAGTATATTGATCAGAATATCATAACAAGAATAGAGACACAGTTTGAACTTTTTTATTAACAAAATTGAAAACAAAATAAAATAGGCAGGTATAAAAATGTCCTATCTTGACTTTTAAAAAATGTAAAACATACAAACAAAGGGGGAAAAATATTTGGCACATCTTGGCAAAATGAAAAAAAAAAATAATAAAAATATTAAATACAAAAACTAATTAGATTCAAAAACTAAGTAGTAGAACTATATAATGAAATACATGTTGTAATATCATGTACAACACGTACCTTTATTTCACCACACTTATCACTTATATAAATCCTTTTCAAAAAAGGAGAAAATTGCAAAAAAATAGTGTCTTGATATAAGGAAAGGGAAATTTCCCTAACTGCACCAATATAGCACCATGCAAAATGTAGGACCATGCAAGTTAAACTAATTGTAATCTTATGAACTCCCCCTCTGGCATATTAATTAGTGCCTGTCTCAACAAATTCATGACAAAGTCTTTGTGAATATGAAAAATGTGGTAATTGCACGGTATCACAGTCCCTCCGCCACAATCTGTAGGAGCTGGCCATGGTGGAAAGCTAGGAGTAGGATCTCCAGTTGCCTCAGCAAATATATCTCCTTTCTCGTCAAGAATTTTTCGGAAGGAACTGGACAAACCCAAAGGAATATGACCTATCGGAAGACCAGCTACATCTTGAAGTAATAGACCTCTTTTAGCATCGGTAACAGTCTCATGAATTTCCCGACTAAAAGTGTCCAGTGGTGGAATCCAAATGAGGCATGCGTTAGGATCATGAGTGTTTGTGTACTCTCTGTCCACCGGGAGCATTGTATGGGGATCTGTATCAGGTGGTCTAATTTGGAACTTGTGATATCCCTTAATTACACAGTTCTCTAATAAAAAATGTTTTCGTACTGTAACACTTGACACATCACGTAAGGAATCAACAACTTCTGACCTTTCTTTGGGAGTCGGCCTCTGTAAAAAACAAACAAACAAAGGTCTTAATTTACCGTATTAATTACCTTACACTTTTCATATCAAATAATGATCTTTCAACTATATACATGTATAAATGACACACATAAATAAAAAACATACACTCAAGTCTTAGCATGATTTACTAGATACATTCAGGGCAGAAGAAAGGATCAGAATCGATATCTCCAATATCAGAGCCACAACAGTCAGAATGCAGCCAGTTCTGGCACTGATCGCACTGAACCCAGAGGGTTCCTGCTGCTATTTCTTGATCCTCATCCCAAGACATGTGACATCCTATGCAAAAGATTTTCTCATCTGTTTTCTCTGCTTTCTTTGTTCAAGATTTACTTGTTACTTGACTTGTTCTTTGTTTCCTTTGATTTGATGCCTTACTGCTACCTATAGGTAATAATTTCTTCATGAATATGACTTTTGCTTTTCTTTCTTTTTCTGCAAATGCTCTGATTTTTTCTAGATCTTTCAAAGCCATCAGTCGTAAGGACTCGGGGGAAGTTAAATTGTCTGGCAAGGTGGACTGAATAGAAATTCTTTTTCTTTTTTTGGATTCATCAGCATGAGGAAATGTTAACATGCCTTTCAACACTGGAGATATACTAGTGCTTTCACTGGTACTTGTGCTGCACTCTTCTGTGTTTAAAATCTGATTGTCACTGACGGCTGCTACAGAGGCAAGTAAATCCAGTCCTGATGGCACCTCCATGTTAGACTGCAAATCTCTAATTTTGGAAGCAGATGGACGGGATTTCTTGTGCAATTTTCGATAGGCATCAAAGCCTGGTGATTTCCCCTCTACATCATATCCCTCTCTAAGCCTTTCTTCATACTTGTCTCGAACTGGTGTGGTTAAAACACTCTGAAAGGCCTCAAAAGCAATTTTCATCTTTTCTTCTTCATTTATGTCCTTTGTTCCTGAGATTTGTTCTTGTGTTGAAGACGTTCCCCCACTGGTTGTTGGTGAAGAGTCATCAGTTAACATACTTTCAAATGTCAATCCACTTTTTAACTGGTCTACTGTAATGATATTTCCATCAACAGGGTAAATTCCAGAAGATCTAAAGCTGTTTATCACAGTTAAGGGTTTGTAGAAAAGTAGAAACGCTTCTTTCAGTTTCTCAGCAAAGTTATCTTTTCCTATAGGAGTCCCTGGATTTTCACGAGTGTGTTTTCTTACAACTTGGTGCCATCGTGTTTTTAGAGGTCCAAACACACCTACGTCAAGGGGTTGCATAACGTGAGTTGCATTTGGCAAAAGACGATACAATTCTATTCCCTTCTGTTTGGCAAATTCAAATGTTTTCATATCAATGTGGCTACTGACACTGTCAAATAGAAGCACTATAGGTCGCTCACTGCCAGCAAAAGTGTTGAAATGTTCAAGAAAAACTTTGAAAGTAACAGAATCCATCCATCCTTTTTTGGTATATGCAGCTGCACCTCCTTCAAGACCTGCTGACAAAGGATTATACCCTTTTGGTTTGGGTTCTGGGAAAACAATGAAGGGTGGTATCATTCGGCCATCAGCTGCTCCACAGAACATTACAGTAAATCTCTGTTTGCTGTGTCCACCCGAGAGATGTGGGACTTGGCCTTTCTTTGCTGGGCCAATTACTTTACCAGCTACACTGCCAACACTAAAACCTGTCTCGTCTGCATTCCATATTTGTCCCGGTTTGTCTACAAGTTCTTTCTCAATAAGGAAAGACTTAAATTTGGAATACCACTTGTCTGTTTTCTCCTTTGATAACTTTGCTCTGCATGTTTCGAGTGGGGTTTCTTTTCTAGATTTTATCAAATGAGAATTTCTAGATAAAAACTTATAATACCAATCATAGCTGGGCCTATTATTTTTGAACGGTGTCTTTCTATTTTCTCTTTTCACCACGCTTTCCACAAAATCTAAAAATTCCCCAGGTTTCAAGCCAAAGCCTCTTTCAGCCATTTCACTAAGCCACTTTGCCATAGCTTCTTCCTCATCTGCAGTAAATACGGGTGGTGGTCCATTTCTGCTATCTATGTTAACCTCTCCAGAAAGTCTTCGGCTCAGAAACCCATAATATATATTGTGTTCTTTAGCAGATTCTTTAACAGTTACCTTCTTTGTCTTGACATCATATAGCGCTCTCCGCACTCTTTGTCCTTTTGAGGGTGATTAAAGATATCTGCTTTTATATTTCTTGGTAATAACCTCTGCCACTTTTGCAGCTGGACTTGTTCTCTTCTGAGTTACAGTTAGTCTCCTCTTTTTCTTACTCCTCATTTTGTCGCTCACTCTTATACAATGTACCTGTGCTGAAAATATCGGATAAAATTTATACTACATGACATTATAATTAAAAAGGGTGTCAGCTT
This sequence comes from Ostrea edulis, assembly GCF_947568905.1. NCBI lineage: Eukaryota > Metazoa > Mollusca > Bivalvia > Ostreida > Ostreidae > Ostrea > Ostrea edulis. The sequence continues at coordinate 25,769,747 of NC_079171.1, forward strand.
ATAAAATTTTACTCTTTTCAATCATTCCTATTCTGACATCAAATACAATATTAAAACGAACTGTTGAGAGTAAACTTGTATTAGAGAAATATGAAACAAGAAAAAAAAGTTTCATGAAAAGGCAATATAAATCGCAGGTTTTTCAGCTTCTCAAACTACTTAGAAATTAATTATGTACATTCACAACTCTACTACACATATTCAAAACCTTAAAAATACACACAAACCGATTTTTAGTGTATAACTTATCTAATATTTAAAATACACTTTTGAGAAAGCCATTATGGGATGAATCCGGAACTACTTGAATTAAGACGTTGTGAATTATGCGTTTTAATTTGTAATTCGCAAACATTTCAATGAAAACAATAACTCATGAGGTAGACAACAACTATAGTCTCTCATTAAGCTTCGAGCCAAAATCATATGCCTTTTAAAAGTATATCGACTTACCTCCAACTTTCTCGACAACACGTGTTTTGGTCAATCAAAGTCACTCAAGCGCTTTGGGTAGCAAACAAAATAACCTGACAACGGAGAGAAAAACGGATGCTCGGAACTCGGTTTACCGTCATAAACATCTACAGTGAACACATTTGTATTCACACTAAAATTCGTGTAAAACAGAATTTTTTAATTATTTAATTCCATTGTTTTTATTTTTAAAAATCCGGAACTGCTTGAAATCCGAAACTGCTTGAATCACTGTACTTTCTTATCCTGTACCGTTGCGCGGGATATAAATTCCAATTAATATTCATTGTTATGATACGTATTTTGTGATTACTATAAGCATTCCCTTTATCCTCAACCCGCCTATTCTGAAATGCAAGGTGAAGATAACGAACAGTGATCAATCTCATAACTCCTACAAGCAATACAAAATAGATAGTTAGGCAAACAATATGAGATCGACTTAACAATTCAGAAGAGGGAACGAATTTGTTAACTCTTACTATTAATAAGTCTCATCTGTCGCCTTGTGTAAACACGTCAGTTATAGCTGTGTATCATTTAGAGGATTGAGAGATGAAACTTAAATATCGGAAAATATCTAACTAAAGGACAAAATACTAGGCTATTTAATAGGACCTGAACTCCATGCTCTATAACGGAGCGCACCACATAATACTGGCCGATGCCATTTGTAATGTCTCCTTGAAGTGTGACACCCTTCTATCGTGATCCTTCCCATCCCCCCGCCCGACACACACACATAAACTTTGCGTTTCGTTTGTGGGAGCGGATGATGTTTTATAGAGAAAGCAAACAAGACTAGGTACCGTGCAAAATATCTATAAAAAAAGAAGTCTTGACCAAAAAAAAAAAGGGGGGGGGGGGGTACCCCCAACTTTGTGTACAAAACCTGTATAAATCTAAACCAGGTAACACTTATTTTATTGAGTTCTTTCGGGGTATTTCAGGGGTTTTATTTTGGGGGTATTTCTGGGGTTCTATGGGGGTTAAAAAGAAAAGACGTCGCGACCTCTATTATCTTGACAACAACAAAAACCGTATCTCGACATGAAAAAAGGTAGCCAAGTCACAGTCTGCACTGCAGCAGTTTAAGTATTTGTAATAGACAATAGCCAGAAATTGAATAATACCTGAATATTGAAATGGTTAACTGAATATTTTTTAGTTGTTTTCGTTTCTCTCGAGAATTTTATACTCGTATGGAGACGGCACCATTGCCAGTAGGCTGCAAAATTTCGACCTATGCTCGGCGTTTAGGGCCTTCAAACAGGGAGGGAACTTGATCGTGCCACACCTCCTGTGACACGGGACTTCGGCTATTGTGGTCTCATCCGAAGGACTTTCCTCCATTAGTTGTCTCTTACGACAACCGAGGACCTATTACAACCCGCGAGGAGTACCGAGGACCTATTCTAACCCGGGTCAACGACATTCTTGGAGTGTTTCTTCCTGTTAAACAAAATTGTGAATGAATAAAAGTAATTTCCTTTTATAATATTAATAAAATTTCAGTGTTTTACATATATTCTTCATAAGTTATACTTCAAATTATCCACATTTTGTCGATATTTGCATTGTGCAGTTATTGAATTCTTTCCATATGTCATGGTCACTCGATGTATACTTATGACGACGTCATCAGTTTACTTTGATATTCACCTGGTTAGGGTTTAGGGCTCACGGCAGGGTATGACCGGTCGACAGGGGATGCTTACTCCTACTAGGCACATAATTCCACCCCTGGTGTGTCCAGGGGTCCGTGTTTGCCAAACTATCTATTTTGTATTGCTTATAGGAGTTAGGAGATTGATCATTGTTCGTTATCTTCGCCTTACATTCATCAGTCATAAATTCCACGACAGCAGTATGCAAGGTGAAGATAACGAACAGTGATCAATCTCATAACTCCCACAAGCAATACAAAATAGATAGTTGGGTAAACACGGACCCCTGGACACACCAGAGGTGGGATCAGGTGCCTAGGAGGAGTAAGCATCCCCTGTTGACCGGTCACACCGGCCGTGAGCCCCATATCCTGATCAGGTAAACGGAGTTATCCGCACAAAATCAGTGTGCAGAGAACGGCCTAACAATCGGTATGAAACACGTCAGACAGCATTTGACCCAATGCGAGGTTGTATTGACGAACTAGATCGTTATAACGACCATAGAATTTGCGAAATGCTGACTTCAATCGAGACTGTTGAAATCCCTGTACCATCAACTTGTTTGTCAGTAGCTTACCTCGATTTAAAAACTGACTATATCCAGAACAAGCTCTTGCATATCGAATCAGTTGATATATATAAACACCATATGCAGGTGATAATGGAATATTGCTACACAAATATGGGAAGTTGACGATGGAGAAATTGAAATCATCCCGTTTGTCATACAGTTGAGTTGTCAGTTTGCCGTTAATGTCTACTTTCAATAAAATATATAAGTATGAAGCAGAAGTGGACGACTCTGTGGTGTCCTTTATTTCGAGCTCACAGGGATATATCAAATCGACATATGAATGAAAGCTATCATTGTTAATAGACAAAACGTCATCGATATATCTAAAAGTCGAATTGAAGGTCACAGCGAGAGATTTTTTCCTCTCACGTAGAAGTTTTTGAATAAATTCTGCTTCATATGAATATAAAAACAGGTCAGCTAACAAAGGAGCACAATTCGTGCCCATTGGAATTCCAACAGACTGTTGGAAGACCTGATCACCAAAGACCACGAAGATATTGTCAATGAGGAACTCTAGCATATTTTTTATTTCAACTTCAGAGTACTTGTACGTGGAATCAGAGTGGTGTTTAACAAAGTAAGTTTTTGAATGACAGATCACTAGATATGAAAATTTCCGATTTTGTTGAAGAAGCAACTGTCTTTCAACAAGTCTAGTCTTTAATTTATCGTGAGGAATGGTCGTGTATAGTGTTGAAAAGTCATAGGTTTTAATGCTATTGATTTGGGGAAAATTCTGTGATTTCAAGTTTACTAAAAGTTTTTTAGAATCCACATTTGATTAAACCCCTTCTGGCATATGTAGTCGCACAGTACGTTTGAAGTTTCTCCTTCACAGCTGTTAACATTTTCGTGAGGAGCAAAGATAGGGGCTTGGTAGAGCACTTACTGGATCCAGCAATGTATCTTTGTAAGGGTTTTTATGTAGTTTAGGAATCCACTATAGGTACGGTAACTCATATTCATTCGACCCATTGACTGGAATATTAAATGTGTAAAACTTATATGGTACCAATTTTGATGCACCAGATGCGCATTTCGACAAATAATGTCTCTTCAGTGATGCTCATGTGTCTAAAACTGAAGCATGGTTTTGAAGAATTTCATCTTTTGAAAGGGCAGTTGGAGTATAAGTATGATTACCAAAAGTGGAATTAATGCCAAGTTCGTTTAAAATACAGTTGTAATAATGAGCCTTACAAACAAAGACAATATTGTTACTAGCTTTGTCAGCTATCTAATTCTTTTATCACTTCTGGTTTACTAAACACAGAAGGATAGATGGTACGTACTTTTGTTTTCATGTGTCTAATGCGGGATTTTAATATCCCTCTTATGCTTTTAACCAATTCTCACAATGTATCAAGTTCTTCTTTTTCATCTGGATGCAAGGTGAGGCCAAAATAAAAATATGTGGTTCCGGTTTCCCTACCGACCCTATTTTTTTTTAAAGCTGATTTGCCGACCCTATCATTTTTTTCGGCAAAAATCGGAAATTCCGGAATAAAAACTCGGATCTCATTCCGGAAACCGTTCCTCATTTAATATATCGCCAAACTTCTTGCTGCATCCAATCTTCAAGTTACAGTGGAACCCCGTTATTACGTCCCCCCTTTAATACGTTAGTCCGCATATTACGTTGGAATTTCAAAGCACAAAACCATTTCTTAACAACCCTATATAAAATAGACCTCGTTATTACGTTGTCCTAAGATGCCGGGACTCGGTATTACGTTGTAAAAATTCCGACAAGAACGTAATAAACCCCTAATTATTCAATAATGATTCTCTAAATAATAAGCCATTCACACCTTAACTGCCTGAGGCAGTCACCACGTAAATTTCCTGGTCTGTTTGGGGATTAGAGACGCTTGACTGATCACGCTTCGATAGATCTAGCGACATCAATACAGGTGAATACCCCGTATATAAGCCAGTGATAAACAATTAAATAATGTTTATTTAGACATTGTACTCTATGAAATTTACTTCATTTTTCATATTTTGATAATCGAAGAAATAATTTCTCAACCACCTGAGTGTTCAGCATAGTGTGATTACCTTCGCTATTAAAACTCTATTTACGGACAGCTTTGGTACCAAACATGAAAGATAAGATTTATCGTAGCAATGTTAAAACCGCTTGGGTAACTGCTTGGACATAGGTGACTAAAGGTGTTCAATTAAAAAATTCATGCAGTTTGGGTGTTCGTAAATCTCGTCCATACATACACCAATCAAACTGTCCTGTGTTATCGGCCGATTCGTGCACGGCATTTACCTCAGTGAATATTCTAAAATCCCTTGATGCGCACGTGATTTTAGTGCCAACATTTAGCGTTATAAATGAAATCTCCGTGGCTCATTATATATTTTTTTTTATGTGGATTGCGCTTAAATGGTTCTCCGTGTTTATCGTTGGTGAGAAAAGTGTTGGGTATCGTGTGCATTTTGTGTCTATAGTTTTGTTGTTTTTGGGTGGTATTTTTTTTTATTGTATTGTGTAGTTAGATAACTTAATAAAACGATATTTTGTTATTTTTTTAAGGGACTCCAATCCTCAGCAATGTTTGGTAACTCGCGTAAAATCCGGAGAAAGTTTATTCGTATCATAAATTCCGGCATTTATATTTTTTGGAACTCTTCTTTGAAAAAAGAATAAGAATTCACAGATGTAAACAAACGGAAATGGAGGGGAATTGTATACGAGAAAGAGATAAGAAAGGTCGGTTCAAGAAAGCCTCGTCTACTGCTACTACAACCATTAGCACATGTACCGATGAAAATAACAACCACCCTAACTTCATCGATGTCAACAGCGAAGATCCACTAGCACAGGTAGATGAATATGATGAAAATAAAGAGACATTTGACCTGTTCCAAGGCAGAAGAGTTGTTGAAGTTTCAATTCTGGTGGATCATTTGCAAAGAGGGTGCTTTCTGTGTCATACGCCTTTGGATCTTGTTGACTGAGAAAGAGAGACGTTATGGACTAGCCAGCTTACGGTATGTGAGATGCAGGAAGTGCGACGAACTGACGATCATTCCAACTGGTAAACATACTTTTTCAGGATTATCAGCTGACATCACTCAACTGGCAGCAAGGTGTGGAGAAACTGAATTCAGTCAGTATGTTTTTCCAACAACCAACATCAATCCAGTTCTTTTTGTTTGAGATGTGAATATGTTTACTAAAACATTGAAGGATGTAACTATTGGACAAGTTGAAAACAACGAGGAAATGGCTAGATAGAGTGTGTGTGTGTAAAATATCCGACAATAAAGTATTTTGCACTGAGTGACATTGGATATGTTTATACTAAAACATTGAAAGATGTACCTTTAAGACACAAGTATTTTCAAATCAAAGAATGATTGATGCATATTCCTGCGACGAAGTAAGGTTACACCTCCCAAAGTTAGCTGGGACAGATATCACTGCTGTTCGTGTGGCTTATTAAAAGGGTGATGTCGTATCATATTTCAGTACTAGGGTAACAAATGATTATCGCCAAATAGCACCTTATACTGACAACAATGGAAGATTTGAAAAATGGTTAGCATGTACTTATGGAAGTCAAATTCATGACTTTTCCTTTTTAAATCAGGTGTTGGGGGGGGGGGGGGGGGGGGGGGGTAACCTACAAGCATAACTCACCGTTCAGCAAAACTGTACGCTTTGAGAAGTGGTCGCCGGGCACCACCTGGCAAGACAATCCATTGTTTCCCATCATCAAATATTCCAAACGAGGTCACTGCCCATTTTGAAGTTTTTGACACGACCAAATACAAGTCTTAATTTTCTCATGTAAAACTTATACGGTATCAATTTTGATGCACCAGATGCGCATTTCGACAAATAATGTCTCTTCATTGATGCTCAACCAAATGTTTGAAATCCGAGGGGAGTGGCACACACTCGACCCACTTAGTAAATTGATCCACCGTAACGAGGACGTATTCATTACAAAAAATGATGATTTTATTCGAAACTCAGCGAGTGCTGTGAAACAGATTAGAAAAAAGAGATCAGGTAATCAAAATAACATTCCACACAGCTCCTACATCCTTTATAGTTAACATTTGGGCCCGGATACTTGTTCCTCATTACTCTGAGTCACAACACGCCTGGAGTCACAACACGCCTGTCCTCTCTGTGAAGTCTGCCATAGATCCAGAGAATAAACTTGTCTGTTGGCTGCATGGCCGTAGGGTTATTCATATCTTGTGGTGTGCTTGCATCCCTAGTCAATTTGGAATATATGCTGTAAATGTAGGATAAATGGGTCCATAATCACAAGACTCATCTCCTATCAAAAATAAGATATATTTAAAGTGTCCATGAAGTCAAAATGTAAGTTAGTCTGAACTGATGTATCTTTATTGATAAAATACAGATTCGAAAGTCTCACGCTTCTAAGTGCCTTTATAAGCGAGATATCCACGGTTAAAATTGCCGATTTTCGCACCTGCTCAAAACCAATCAGCAGCACTTCCGGTTTTACTATATATTGCGATTGGGGTCTGTGACGTCACAACACATCAGTTTCAAAATGGCCAACGTAAGACATAGAGATAGCAGATCGTCAACTTCCTCCGACATCTGACTTCACATGTCGTTTGAAGTCTCATCTTGTGACGATAGCGACGGAGAAGACCTGCAGGACATTGTTCCTTACCAGTTTGAACCTGAGGCTTCTGAATCGAATGAAAGCGAGCAAGATTCCTCGCTTGGGGGAAGCGACGAAGATCAGCCGAGACTGGACAACACCGATTGGTATATTGAAATTGACTTTGATATAGCCTGCTTACAATTTTTTCTACTCCAAAACTTTATTAGTTTTCAAAAAGTGGTACATTCTAAATAAACGAATATAAAAATTCGTGTCTTTATCTGTTTAAATCATTTTAACGATAGAACATTCTATATAGGGTATAAAGTATATATCTAATGGACAAGCGGGATAGTCGTGTATCCAAGCCGTATATTTTCTAATATATATTGTTTATTGGCTTCAGATTTGTGAGTTACGTCCATAACAACAGTAACAAAAATACTAAATACCGTTAATAATAGAATCTTGTAAATAAAGATAAATATTTAGACTTGCATAGACACGGAATTTGTGTATAACTATATGATTTGTAGGTGTACTTGTGGATACTGTGTACTAATGCCTACACAGAGGGAGAGCATCTGCTGTTGTGAAATTGACAGAGTCAACAGGAAAAAGGATTCATCCGACCGAAAGCTTTCCTGCATCACTCAGCATCCTGGATTCTCATCGGTGTGCCTAGATGTGTATGTGCTTGAGACAGCCTACTATCAGTACCGCTCCCAGTATGGAGAATTACAGACCAGCATTGAAGAGTAAGAACTTTTACTTCATTTTAAATAGTCTGGAAACAAAGGTGTACATGAACACATTCATAAGTGTTTATACAAATAAGTGGTTTTCTACTGTACATGTGATTGGGATATGAAAAGCTAATTACACCTACTGTTATTAATCACCATTATGCTACTAAAATAATGACAAACTGAAAAAAGAAACCTTTTCACTGTAAAGTTATGAAAAGGAAAGTATCGGCTACAAAAATAAATTTGAACCATGGAACGGGATGTGGACCCTGCTTTCATGTTCCCATTAAAGAGTCAAGGGATAGGGTAAGAGGGGACAGGAGTTTATATACAAGCAAAGTCTCTACAAAATGTCACTAGAGTAAAATGCACAATATGCTAACTTCTCAATTTACAATAACTAAACACTGTATATGTACTAGGAAAGTTTACAACTAATCTATTTATAGCAATATATATAATGTAATTTCCTATCAAGTCCAACTAGTTACTACAGGTCGAAACTGTCACACACTTGTCTCCTTCCTACAAAACCGTGACTTGAAATTACACACTGCCTCCTCTTTTTCAGGATGCATGAATGCGCTGCACAGAGGAGGTGGCTTCACTAATGGCAGGCAGGCAACGGGTTCCAGCATTGTCGCAGTAGCTGATTTTAGGGTTTCCATCATCAGTGTTGATGTGTATTCTGAAATGTTAAAGAAGATCAGAAACATTCTACATATTTAAAGTTCTTTTGCTTTTGATGTTAATTTTTTTTATTGTACTGTACAATACTGTTATGTATCGATAAACAATTGTTAGTCATGATTTCATTTCTACTTGTCTTGATAAGGCCAAAAAATGTATGTTGGCTTCCACTTTCCTGTCTAACCCTAAAAATGGATTCATCGGATTATCCATGACAGTATATTGGGACGCACTACCTACCTGAACTTTCAAAAACCCTAATTTATGTTACCAACATAAATTTTGTATTAAGTCTGCATTCATACTTTTGCATCTCGCTGTGCGTAAGAGTTGCACAAAGAGAAAGAACTATTGGGCAACTCGGAAATTGCATATTACTAGCACCGGCTGAAGTTGACTGAATTTCAATGCACGAAGGTTCTTCAATCTCTGGGGCATAAGAATAATTCAACAAATAATGAAAACCAACAACCTACCTACCGTTAAAAATGTTGATGTGAAAGTGGAAACCAACATATATATATATTTTGGCCTAAGTGACCATAAGAAACTGATTATGTGATAGGTACTGTATGTAGGCTCCACTGTAACCTTCCGAACATTATAGTCGCCCTGCTTAAATTTTGGGAAACTTATCTTGTACTGCAGGTCACCATCTCTAGTAGTAGCTTGTGACCTGGATGCATTCTCGTTGTAGTGAATGGCAGCTATCATTAGGCTATAATATAATGTATATTTTTGGTAGTATAAATCTAATCATAATTTTTATGATTTACCAAGTACAAAATAATAAAGGGGGGGGGGGGGGTTGCGAGTCTGGGATATCATCTCTCCCATTAAACTGCACTCCGATACTCCTCATTCTTGGTTGTAGCTCTGCTTGAACACCTTGATAAAAGACAGAGAATGAGTTCACTGTCTGTGACCTACACATTCTATAACATTTTAATTGGTTTATAATCAAAGATTTGCATGCATCTTTTAATTAAATAATCACCTCTTATTAATCATATTCATATTTTTTTAATGTACTGTATTATATTTGACAATATATTTATGAAAATTGCTGCTAAAAATTTAAACATAAAGATCCAGTTTAATAACTGGAAAACAAACGCTATCAAAACAGAAACATACCTTTCTCTTTCAAATTTGCAGAAACTTGCACTCTGACACTTCTTGTACGAGGGCCTGTTGTCTGGCATGATGTGGTTTTTTTTTCTTCATGCTGATTCTGATAAAAGAAAATATATTTCATGAGACGAGTGATAAGGCAGATGAATGACAATGTCTAATTGTCAACACACGCAAATAAACCTTAGTAAATACACCTCAACACAAACATCTTGCTTTGTCTGAGTTGTGTATTCATGGTGTCGAGATTGTAAGATCCCGAACCCGATCATAAATGCACACAATACCTAATCGAGTAATGGTACCAAATGTACATGAACTGATATGGGAAATATCAATTTAGTAAATAGTAGTGTTGTTCATTAAATCATATAGAGATTAACACATTCTCATTTTAAAATACTGACTTTAACCCCTCTCCCCATCCCTTTAGTTATTACTTACACATGTAGCTGGATCTGGACCAGATGGACCCAGAGTGTCTGCGGCTACCATCATACATCCTGTATCCATGCCCTCATTTTCTCTTTCCTCAGTGGCTTGATCAGGACCAAGTAATTCAGCTAGAACCTAAAATATACAATACAAATGTTAGGAATCAATAGTAAATATACCATTAATTTGCCAGAGGAATATTACATGTATATATACTGAACATTTGCCAGAATGTACTTTATATTCCTAATTTTCCCACAATGTGTTGCAAGTCTAACTCTAATTATGGTTTTCAATTGTAATCATAATGTATATACTGCCTTAATGCTATATAGCATAAAGGATGCCCCAGTTCCTATTGGCCTGTATTTCAAGATTAATCATGGTAAAAATTCTCTTATAATGATATCTTTGATAGTTTGAAAATTGTATCAAACCCTGTTTCTTTCCCGTTTGGCTACAACCGAGTGCTCTGGGGTTGGGGACGACAAGAATGCCTCGTTGAGGTTGTCCCGTTTTCTTATGGGGTAGATGGACGGTACCGATCCTGCACACAGACGTCTCTTGACCGTCATATCATACTCCCTCATCAAGGAATACTGGGGTTCAAAGCAATCGGGGTTGAAATGTGCGGAACAAATCACGGTGTGATTGGACGGACCACTCCATTCAGCACCTGCCAGTTTTACGAAACGAGTCTACGCAGCACGCTATCGCTCTTCCTTCGGGAAAACGTGCACGGAAGCACTGTCTGATTGTCTATTGTTGCAGCCTGCAACAACACACATACGTCCAGATACTTTAGCAGTCATTCTTCCACGATTACCTCCACGATATAAACAAACTCAGAATTGCGCCGAACATGTGTTGTGACGTCATGTCCGGAATACCAGCAACAGCCTCGTTATAGATGTCGAAAGGTGTGTATTCGAGCGAAGATCACTTTTTGACCTATATCTCGCTTACTAAACAGAAAATCAACGTAATTTTTCGACATATCGTTTTTATTTATTCCACTGCGTCAAAAAACATACACTTGTATTTTAACGTCATAGACACTTTAAGAACATCATTGAACGTGTCCAATGTGTACACACAATCTTCTGGAAACTTGTACACCACGAACCTATGAATTGCGTCTGTAAGAAGTTTCCCCGCAGCATGATCTGTGAGGATAAGTTGGTTTGGCTCGTAGTTGGGTGTGTTGTTCATCTACTTTGGGGTGGGCAGCGCACATGGTCGGGTTTTTTTTTTTTTTTTTTTGGTAGTGTGGAACGATGTTGTCAAGACGTGATCATAATACTGACACATGTAAATCGCATTTTCTCAGTATTGTACGTGGGTTCTTTCCGAGTGGACTTTGTTAAAAAGCTGCCATGCCAAGTCTTCCCGTGGCGTTTCCGCGCACCCTTGGCCACTTTGCACATTTCCTTTTCTACGGACTTTGCAGCGTTCCAGGTATCGTTTTGATTGGTTGTCTGGTCTTTCCTCGCGAATGAACTTGTTGATGCTCGTGTTCCTGTCATTGGCATGGGTGCAGATGGTAACTGGGCCACCAGCAGACGATATCTCGCTGTCAAAGAAGTCGTATATTTCCTAGCAGATCGTGTCTTTGTGTACACTGGTCATCATCTTTTGTGATGTGCTGCTCTTTCAGAACTTTGTTGGTGTCCTGGCCGATACACACAACGTTTGTATCTTTCGCATGTCTCCTACCCCTACCCCCATGACGGACATCGATCAGAATTGCTATAACACCACCATTCTCATAGGGTAGTCCAATTTCTACGAAGTGTGGAATCGCATACACAGTCTCTAGTAAGCTTGTCTGCATCGGTATATTTCGCCATCAGATCACGCACATGATTTGCTGTGAATGTTAAACATCCTGGTCCATCTTCAAGTGTGTTTATCTGTCCTCAAAGCAAATCTAAACTAAAGCATAATTGAATCCATTTAGCTTTCCCCCGAAAAGTTCCATTCTGCAGGTAATCGGAGCTACTCCACGAAAATGAGTGTATTGCAAGAAAATTGAAACGATGCTACAGCTCCACACATCAATATATAATCCGGTCGGATTCATTCCGTGCAAGCCACTCGGAGTTATCTACTTTTTTTCAATATCCGTAGTCAAAATCAGTGTTTCAAGAACGGCCTAACAATAAGTATGAAACACGTCAGACAGTATTTGACCCAACGATAGGTTGTATTGACCAACTAGATCGTTACAATGACCATAGAATGTGGTGTGTCCAGAAGGTCTCCAGCTTTATCACTTCAGAATGAAAGTGGGGTCACGCTCTATTCCTGTTATTACACAGTCGATAGGGGTCCATATCATGAAGTCCGCATAGTCTACAACACACACGTTTATCTGCAGCTGCACTTGTGCAAAGTACTTATTGTTTGCTTTCAGTGCATGTGGAAGGTGAAGATAATGAACAGTGATCAATCTCATAACTCCTACAAGCAATACAAAATAGATTGTTGGGCAAACGCGGACCCCTGGACACACTAGAGGTGGGATCAGGTGCCTAGGAGGAGTAAGTATCCCCTGTCAACCGGTCACACCCGCCGTGAGCCCTAGATATGTACCACGCAAGTAAAAGGACTTCTCGGATGAAATGGCCGAGTCCAGACCTGTGTCCTTGTACTTGTATGGGTTTTTGATTTCAAGAACCCCTTTCCCTCAACAGCAGCACTTAGTCATTCCATTTGGTAAGGCTCCTATGAATGCCTTTTTGGGATGGATAAAAAGTCCTACTTTTGTTGCAGTTCCATCAATGTGGTTCATTTTGACGTCGGTGCCAGGTAAATATGACCTGAGGATGTTTCCTTAAGTTTTTTCCTTTAGCTTGATGATGACTGAAGGTGTATAACTTAAAACATCGTCATGTGTGTTTCCCTATTCTATGGCTGACACTCTCAATGGTCTGTTTTGTGGAACACTAATTTTCTTCACAATAGAAATCGGTGGATTCTATCCATTGCTGGTTATACTCTCTCCTACCACAGATACTGTTATCCTTCCCAACACGCATGTCATGCCATGTAGTGGAACGGGATTGGTTACTGGTCATTTCCTCCACATATTCTATTTACTCTTTCGTTACAGTAACTGCAGTTCTGGCACACATATCTGGAAGATTTTCCTGGCTAAGACTTGTATTGTCTTTAAACAACTCGCGTAGACTGGGTGGCAGTTGTTTGTATTATGTTGATGACTAAGTCCAATAAAGGGTTCACAATGCTCCTTGGAAGCACTGAGTCCAGCGGAGTTTGTCTTTAATGCACTGAGCCCATCAAGAAATTTCATTTGGTCAGACACTGTTGATGGTTGAGGTAATGGCTTTCCTTTCTGTTGTGATGACTTCAGTTTCTCTTGGGCAGACTGTTTGTAGAATTTAATTGTTGATACTTCTGCAGCCTTGACGTTCTTTATAAAACACTGGTTCCACTCGCTGGGCAGATCAGTACATTTTGCTGATGTGTAACCAGGATGTACAGTTATTATTTACTAAAGTTTATGATTAATAGCAAACACTGGTATATATAAGTATAATGCTGCTTTGATGTGTATCTTGTTAAAAGTAAATTTTCGATGCATAGAACCTGATATGTACAATGTATAATCTCCACTTTTTTGGCACACTGTTGTTCTCTATAATAGCTCCCAAACTTCATTGTCATTTCGGATTTCAAACATTTTGGTTGAGCATCACTGAAGAAATATTTGTCGAAATTCGCATATGGTGCATCAAAATTGGTACCGTATAAGTTTTACATTATGACCCCTGGGTCGAGGACTCTGCTGGTGGACTGATAGTCCCGAGGGTCTCTACAGCCCAGTAGCTAAGTACTTGTTACTAGCTTGAAAATACGGATGTATATTTAATTGCTGTTATACAATTTAGAAATTCATTTCAAAATTAAGGATTACCTCCCTCACGCACGGCTCTTATCCTTGGAGGAATTTGACTCCACTTTTGGCACAGTTTTTCTCTTTAATAGCTCTAAAACTTCATTGTCATTTCGGATTTTAAACATTTCGGTTGAGCATCACTGGAGAGACATTATTTGTCGAAATGCGCATCTGGTGCATCAAAATTGGTACCGTGTAAGTTTTTCATAAGCACGATGGTTACACAATCACAAAAGTTTGTTATTCATGTTATCAAAGGTCACAGTAGGATGCCATATATTTTAAGATTTACCGGTAAGTAATAGTTGAACAAAAATCAGTTCTGTAAATCTATCAGCATTTTTCTTAATTGTATTCTGTAGGGCTCTTGTTGACTGTTTACAAAGATGATATAGATTATAAAACTTGTGGCTAATTTTAGGATATTGAGAGAATTGCAAAGATGGGTGTCTGTACATCACGTTCCATCCAGAACAAACTTTTGTCATGGGAAGATCACCTGGATAGAGAGATAATGTGTTTGAAAGAGAAATAGGCAAATGGAGATAAACAGAAGTACCAGCTAATTGGAGACAATTGGGATAAGAACATTGTGCCGTTTTATAGAACCAGTCAGAATAAGACATTATCTTTGCATTTATTTCATATCATAGCAGTCGTTGATAGGATTATCCCTACTCCTAGACCTGAAGCAGAAAGAAGACTTTCTATCAGTGCTTACATACCATCCCTGAAAGAACAAGAAATGTTAATTCAAGAATTAACTTTTCTGGTAGCAACATCAGTCGTCCAGAATGTAGAACAGATCAACAAAGCCATGGTTGATATATATACCCCATGCATTTGCAGCATGAACACAGCGATACAGTTGGCATGAAGAAGAAGGCAATTTGCACAATTAACAATAAACATTTGAAAATGTGTGATATCAAGAAAACGTTATGATTTAAATTGTTGTATTATAACATTGACTTATATAAGTTATATATATACTAACTTATATAATATCATCAACCCTTGATCACCATTTCAATTTGCAAGTAAAATACTTGCATCTGCCTGCACATTTAACCTGATTTATGTCTATCTTCAGTTTCCTTTGGGACTTTTTAACTGTAATGAGACAAAGAATCAGGAGGTGATCCAGCTATTGAAGTTGTTGACAGAAATATGTACCCTTTGATGATGATGAAGTAATTGATAAAGTCTTCTTTGGAGGTTGGTGTAGTAAAAGTTTACATGCAATTTACTTACCTTGAATATAATACCGTGTATTTGGGGCCTCATGTTTGAATTTTATTTTTAGGGGACAGGTTGACAGATGAGCGTGTTCAAGGAGCACAACGAGCAATGGAAAATGCAGAGACTTCTAAGTTACAAATGTAAAGCTACAGGGTTTTATATCAGAGATTGAAGAATTTTCTTGAGGTATATAATACAATGGGAATATCATTTTTAGCTCACCTGAACTGAAGGTTCAAGTAAGCTTTTCTGATCACATTTTGTCCGTCGTCCGTCTGTAAACTTTTCACATTTTCGACTTATTGAAAACCACTGGGCCAATTTCAAACAAACTTGGCCAAAAGCATCCTTGGGTGAAGGGCTTTCAAGTTTGCTCAAATAAAGAGCCATGTCCCTTTCAAAGGGGAGATAATCGCAAAAATAGAGTGGGGTCATTTAAAAATCTTCTAACCACTGAGCCAGAAAAGCTGATTTTTACATGAAAACTTCCTGACATAGTGCAGATTCAAGTTTGTTCAAATCGGGGCCACAAGGGGGATCAAAGTTTTACATACAAATATAAAGTTAAAATCTTCTCAATAACCACCGAGTCAGAAAAGCTGATATTTACAAGAAAACTTTCTGATATAATGCAGATTCAAGTTTGTTCAAATCATGACCCCCGGGGGGTAAGATGGGGCCACAAGTGGGGGGGGGGGGGGTCAAAGTTCTACATACAAATATTGGGAAAATCGTCTTCTCAAGAACCATTGGGTCAAAGCAGTTGACATTTACATGAAAGCTTTCTGACGTAGTGTAGATTCAAGTTTGCAAAAAGCGTGGCCTCCAGGGGTAGTTGGGACCATAATAAGGACTAAGGGTTTACATGCAAATATATATGAAAAATCTTCAGATATGGGCCAAGGTGACTCATGTGAGCGATGTGGTCCATGGGCCTCTTGTTTGAAATAGGATTGTATGTTAGTAACTTTTATGTTAGAGTATTGCAGACATCTTGAGAAATCTCTTATTTTGGGATGTAGAATAGAAACAAATTATATGTATTCCTTATACAAGTCATACCTGTATTGAATAACCCTGTTTGTGTGACTATAAGATATATATTGTTTGTAGATAGTTTATGCACTTAACCTGAATAAAGCAGCTTTGATTGTTAGAAACTATATTTAATTCTTTTCATTTCAGGCCATATGCAAGTCAACCTTTAAACAAGAATCATCAGCAGAGAGGAATAATGTATTATTTTAAAATTCTGTTGAATGTAAAAGAAAAATGAAAAATTCTTTCCGTGCACACAAATTACTATATTATGTAGTATTTGATGCCATATGTTGCTCATTGTTCATTCAGGAAACGAATGTAGAGGATAAACATCAGTGGTTGCCAAGTAATTTTCAAGAGAAGACTGTTGAAGAAAACAATTGTTGGCTGAATGAAACATGCTGCAGGATTGTAAAGAAGTACATGTTTGAAAACAAAGAAGACATGTTTGAACCGCTCAGGAATGTGCTTGATGATCCAGAATCTACCGAGAATTATTACCGATTTCAGTCACTTACACAGTGTAAAATTACATGAGAAACTACTTCATCAACATACTGTGACAAGTTTGAGTAATGTTTCTTGGAGAAGTACTCAAGAAAATGAGGATCAGCTCTACAACCACTTTATGTTCATCTTTAAATTTGTGTGCTTGCTGAAAAATCTGGATACTTCGATAGATATGGGAGATGGGACAAGATCAGTCCGCTCTGCAAAGTATGAAGTGCCAATCTTCAATAAAACGAACAAAACTAAATATGCCATAGGATGTGTTTATCTAACAACTCTTACCGAAGAAACGGTTGAAGGATATGGGGGCTTTGGAATTAAAGACTGGTCGAAAACTGGGCTACAGGGGTTTGGCATGTAATAGGGACCCTTTTCATGAAACCTAACATATTCATCCCTCGTTGATCAGGAGACATACACCATCTGTTCCATTTATGGTACCTTCACACTCAAGGGTTTTTCTTACTGAACCTTACGTATTGCACAAATCCATAAACGTACATGGATTGTTACCATTTAAACACTTTAAATAGCTGTTTAAGAACGTTTTAAAAGTATTTACGAACCATTTGCGGTTTATTACGAGTTCTTGCGATGCATTTACGGCACACATTTACGATTTGCTCCGGGAGAACACGGACAAATACGAGCAATTTAGGGATAGTAACGATTTACCTTAGCTTTTACGTGTAAATGACGACCTGTTAACGTGTTGATAACGTGCTGTTACGAATAGTTAAGAGTTAGTTACGATTGTTTACGTTCTTGACTCAAAAGTGTTCGCAATTGGCTTTGTATCATCATTCGATTGATTATTGTTTAACGTCCCTCACGAGAATATTTCACTCATATGGAGACGTCACCACTGCCGGTGAAGGGCTGCAAAATCTAAGCCTATGATCGGCGCTTATGACCTTTGAGCAGGGAGGGCTCTTTATCGTGCCACGGGACCTCGGTTTTTGCGGTCTCATCCGAAGGACCGCCCCATGTAGTAGTCTCTTACGATACGCAAGGGGTACTGATGACCTATTTTAACCCGGATTCTTCATTCGACAACTGAGAATTACTTGTAATAGCATGCATGTATGTTGTAACTTCTTTGATGTCTTAACAATTGAAAGAAACTGTCAGATTTTGCGTCTTTTATACCTTTCCTTTATCGTAAAGTTTAAGTATGTACTCGTAAAGTAATCGTGTCTGGACGAAAAGTGCTCATAATGACTCTGAACAATCCGTAAAGCGATTGTAACCCGACGTGAATGAAATCGTAAATATCACTTACGCATTCGTAATAATCCGTACACAACTCATAAAATATCCGTAACGTATCGTCAACTAACCGCAAAGATTTGTAAAAAAAAACAAACTTTAAAGGGTGGTTTACGGATTCATACGAGCATTTTACGTGTTCTTGCGACCAGTTTACGATACTTACGGATTGTTACAAGTTATTTACGGAAAATGAAATACGTGGAAAATCGTGATTTTTTTTTTATTGACATATCAAAAAATTTGCCTCTACTTTACGGAGTTGTGACGAGTTATTAACGGATACCGACGAGTGATTTACGAATGCTTGCGAATGACTACGAGTCGGAGATCTGTAAGGTCTCGTAAGAAAAATCCATGAGTATGAAGGTGGTATTAGTAGACTAGGAAATCCAAATTACTATACATATATGTATTAAATGTTCTCATCGGCGAAGTATTACATGAATGTTTGTTAACTGATAGTCTGGTTCATCCTTGATACCTTATTTGATAAATCTAAGTATTTTGGGGGGAAACTATAACAAACTTGAAGATGAAAGGGTAATGCTTTCTAAATCTTGGTACATGTATATATGGTCGTTTCATAATTTGTATTCAATGTTTAAAATGTTACCAACTGCCAGGCATATGTAACATATTTTAGCCAAAATAGCAGATAACTCATGGCTGCTATATAAAAAAAAAGATGGATTTGCTGAGCTCCAAATTGAATGACCTCAATAGTAAAAAACCAGCCATGATTGGTTATTGGTTGCTTCCCCCAGATTGCATTCCACATTAGGAGAAACCACCAGTGTTTGAAATACCTGGTACCCAAATTTGTTGACTTTTGACATGTGGTGGAAACGTGTAAATTGTGTTTGGAAATAACAACAAACTTATTGGAATACACATGCACATTTATTAAAAATATTTTAGCAATTTGACTTGCATTTTGTAACTGGACAATATGTGTACATATATACATTATCAAATATTTGACCTATATATAATGTTATTGGTCAAAATAACCCCCCAAAAATGCCAGCAAATCAATTACACAAAAATTTGACAATTTTTGGTGATAACTCTGGAAAACACCGGTATCTGTTGTTGGTTTCACCATTGAGCCGTGCTCACTTACAGTAACATTTACAGTGTAAAGCATTGTCAAAGTTTATGTATCATGTGAACAAACCAGTGAAGTCCAGTTCTCAGTAACAGAATATCCAAAGTATGTATGAATGCATGAGTGAATTAACCACAAAATCTAGTCTTGGTACTTATACTAAAATACAACTCTAGCAAGTTTTGCTCCAGAAAATGTATACAAGAGAGACTAAATGGAACAACCAGGAAAGTTCAAATGATGAAATAATACATTCATTGCATGTGTACTACACAACAACAAATCAATTCACGATATAAATTATACATAAAGTTATGATAGAAATTAAAATTGCAAAATACGATATCTTAAATATTCATATCGTCTTATGAAGCATAAAAACCATCATCTGATAATTCACCTTCATTTTCTACGTGTCCGTGTCACTATCTTCCAACCGCCGGAGAGGTTCGAGCGTTCGCCCCGCATGCGGAAGGCCCGGGGTTCAAATCCCGGCCACGGCAGACCGAAGTCGTTTAAACAGGTAGTGACAGTTCCACTGCCAAACGCTCGGCATCAGGTGTAAATGGTACGGGTCTTCGGAGATTACCTTTAAAATGTATGACCCGTGTCACAGTAGGTGTGGCACGCTAAAGAACCCTCACTGCTCAATGGCCATAAGCGCCGAGCATAGACTTTTCACCGGTCTTGGTGAGAGAGAAAAAACCCTTCCTATCTCGCATAGCTAATGGTAAAATTTGCTTCTATCCATGATACCATCTTTGTACAAGTGAAATGTTGTAAATCGGGGAGTAAAGAATAATTACTACGTAGCTATTGTAAACCAACATTCAACTTCTGTATATGACATCGCCACTGAGGGTGTCCAACAAGGGGTTCAGGTGAGGCAAAAATGATGTCAACGTCCCCAGCTTTGATTTTCTCACACACACACACTCTCTCTCTGTAGAATTACCTGTTAAATAATGTATTTAATGAATCAAATGTGTTTTTTAAAAAGAAAATTCACAACAAACTGTCAAATAGTAGATAATTTATCGTCTTTGCACTACAACGTCTTAAAAATCCATGCTGTGAAAATTACTTCAAAGTTGTCACACCTACAGGTTATTGAAATATTCCGATGTACCGGTTATATTAAATTCAGCTATATTCATATCATTAATCTAAATGAGTCTTACGGTAATTAAAACTTGTTTTGTGTGTCTTGTTGCTTTACTGAATGAATTATATCTCCAATACCTTTGTACTCTACTCTGAGGCCTGCTACTCCCTTCACACGATTGACTTGATCCTCCATCAAAGCCACAAAAGGACAACAAACAACCACCTTGGGTGTTTCTTCGTTTTCACCAAGTCTCTCTCTAGTAACAGGAATGAACATCTGGTATGGTAAATACTTCCCATGCCCAGTAGGCAGAAAGGCTACCGTATGCCGCTTTCTTAGAATGAAATCTAGGATATCTTTCTGCTGGTCTTTTAACTTTTCCACATTAAACGATTGAATCACATTTTCGTACGACGCCATTTTGAAGGTTATACCGACGGTATAAAGAAACACGCATTTTCATCGGTTGAATTTTAATGAGGAAAGGGTTAAGATACGGGGTCACCAGAACGTGACCTGAACGGGGTTGCGTTAGATCCTTTCACGAGCGACAAACAGATAACGAAGAGCGAGAGGAAAGGTCCAATTTATCAATTAAATTGAAAGATGTCTAGACCCAAGTTTTGCCCAGGGGCGTGGTGGTACTTCTTGATGTGTTAGAGGTTCTTTAGCTTGGTTATTGTCAAAAACAAGACGTGTTTCACACTTTTGTATGAGGTTTTTGACCTCAGCGTTCATATGTGGTCAGTATACCGATTCTCGAGCTCGTCGCAGACATCCTTTAACTCCAAGGCTCAGCATGTCCTTGTGGAGTGTTGTGGAATGACAGCTGTCTTCTTTGAAAATGACCCCATTTTCAATGGACAATTCATCTTTTATATCGAACTAAAGGCCTATTAGCGCTGGAATGAATTTCCTTATGTTTATCACACCTCTCGATTCAATGTGGGCTACTTCGATTGGTACTCGAGTACGAGGTTTTCAAGCCAACTCGGAAGAGTAAGAAGGGTAGCTAGAACAATGGCCTACCTGTTTGCTGTCTAGAATTTTATAGATGAAAGTTACGATTTTCCACAATTTGTGATTCATTAAAATTCAGTCGTAAGCCAGATTATCGTGCATTATCCTGCTGCATTTGCCTAAATTGTTTGGTTTCTCTAGGGAAATAATTCCATATTTTAAATCGAAAAGACTTAAAGTATCACATTCGGTTAAGTTAAGAAATGTTTGAAGAAATTATGGTGCGCATTTCACCACATCATGTGGTGGCTTGAGTAGTGGTCCTGATTGTTGTAGAGACCTCGTGTGGTGACCTTAGCGGTCCTAACTGTTGTAGAGACATCATCAGGTGACAGAGTTGAGAAATCATGTGGTGATGTAGAAGTGTACACGGCTGGTGAACTCATTTCTCGTGTCCACACAGGTGTTACTGTCGATGATGGTGAACTATATTTCACGGTTGACTAACTAGCTTCTAAACCTACAATAATTGATTATTGGTTTAGGTCCCTCTCGAGAATATTTCACTCATAAGGAAACGTCACCACTGCCGGTGAAGGGCTGCAAAATTTAGGCCTATGCTCGGCGCTTATGGCCATTGAGCAGGAGGAATCTTTATCGTGCCATATTTGCTGTGATACGGGACCTTGCTTTTTGCGGTCATATCACGTGGACATAAAACGAGAAAGATTGGCATGGTATTGGGAATATTTTTCACATTCTCGCTGTGATGAGACGTCAAGCAATATAAAGCGAGGGTACAGTCCCTGAAACGTGCTACTTTCACACTTGAACGGTGAGCAAATGGTGAACGCACGCAGAGCGAATGGTGAACGCAATTTGGTCGAGTAATCAGGTAGAGAACATATATATGAATACATCTGTCTGTTCGTTTTTGTGCAAATACTGGATGTATACATCTCACGAAAACAATTGTAAATTTTACATCAATGCACGTAACAATGATGGACAAACAAAAGAAAAGAACCAGAGCCACGAATAGCCAAAAATGGCCGTTAGTCAGAACTTGATATTATTCTCGGGGACATAAGCCAAGAAAATCTATCTTTCAAATATGTTATCCTTTTTCCAATATAATTTCAATTTTTTTAGTTACCGGTATTGACGTTCAAAGTACCCATTGTTTTTGGCCAGATTTTTATTGACGTCACAATTTTGCAACGTAACGTCACAATTTTACAACGTTTCATGCACTTTTACGGTAAAGTTTTCTAGGTATCAAAGTGAATTTGCGGATTTTTTGGGTGTGTGTGTTTTATCATTTGGGAGGTGTTATTATTATTCCACATGTACATGTAAACACGATGAAAAGAATGCCAGCCAGGCTTCGGACAGCAGTGTTGTTATTTAAGACACATGCTGCTACATGTAAACATTTTGATCCTATGTTTCACACTTGTATTTTTGCACACCAATTGCAAATATTGCATAAAATTTTGTGTTTTGCCATAGTTACATTGATGGTGTGTGAGGGGGGGGGGGGTAATAGGGAAACTGTTATAAAAGTAACCATACATGTACATAATAACACAAGAACATTTATTAGTTTAGTCATATGGAGATAATTTATATCACATTTGGCTAAGAACATTTTTCACGTGATCTCATTATCAGGTAAAATATGTTTCTTTTATTTAATTTCATTTATTTAGTTTCCTATCCGGATCATTTATTACAATGATATAAACCTGTGTGTATTTCAAAATGCCTTATCATCATTGTACATGTAACTCCATAACATTTATGAAATTAATTCATTTATTTAAAAAAAATCTTATTTTGATACTGCTACGTAATAGAATCAAACTCCCTCCTCCCAGTGTCACTGTGCAAACGAAATTAAGCGGAGGTTACCAATAGAACCTAATTTTCACATAAATAGAAATAAGAATTTTATCGATCAAGAGGTTAACTTCATGGTGAATTAACACATCTGTAGTTTGGCATCCACCATGAAAATTTGCTTATTTTAACTGACTGTTGGAAGACCTGATCACCAAAGACCACGAAGATATTGTCAATGAGGAACTCGAGCATATTTTTTATTTCAACTTCGGAGTACTTGTGCGTGGAATCAGAGTGGTGTTTAACAAAGTAAGTTTTTGACTGACTGATCACTAGATATGAATATTTGCGTTTTTGTTGAAGAAGCAACTGTCTATAATGTCAAAACGTCTAGTCTTTAATTTATCGTGAGGAATGGTCGTGTATAGTGTTGAAAAGTCATATGTTTGAATGTTATTGATTAGGGAAAAATTCTGCGATTTCAAGTTTACTAAAAGTTCTTTAGAATTTTTTAGAATCCACATTGGTTAACACCACTTCTGGTATATGTAGTCGCACAGCAAGTTTGTAGATTCTCCTTCACAGATGTTAACATTTTCGTGAGGAGCAAAGATAGAGGCTTGGTAGAGCACTTACTGGATCCAGATATATGTTAAGAATACTACTAAATATAAAAAAAAAAGGTGGTCATAAAAAAGACCACAAAGCAACAAACATGTTTAAGGATGTTAGTTGCTGCGCCACCCAAGAATAGCCAGAAAGTAATTGTATCAGGATTGAAAGTTGAGATTTCTTAGATATTGTAATCTAAGAGACTTTAAATGTTTCACAGAGACAATAAGTAGCATAGCAGTCAAACACTGGCCTGTGCATTTTTAAAGACAATATATTTTTAAGATATATACAATAAATTTTACAAACACAATAAAATATCAATGAAACATTGAGTATATTCTAACCTGTAAATATTGTGAGTTGGGGGCAATTCTAAATGTAAAATTTACAGTATAACATTACAAAAACCATGTAGCAGTCATATACTGGCCTACAATAGTTTTTATGGCACATAAGAACAGCAGTCAAATACTGGCCTGTTCTAATGGGAAAAGGTCAATCATAACAATGTTCATCACAAGACATTAGCCTGCAAAGTCATTGCAAATACTGAGCATGATCAAGGAAAACAAGTCAAATACTGGCCTGTTTCGGCTACTCAATGATGGAAATTGGCAGTACAGATAATTTAGTATGGAGGTCCATTGAATGCTTTAACATTTATAATGAAAATGAATTGATTCTTATGTAACGCTGCATGGCATTTGAATGCCATCGACCTAATTGCTGAATATAATTTTCAGAAAAACCTAACCGGGCAGCCTCTGTTGCTGCACCAATGCTAAAACTATGTCCTTTCTAGAGATTTGGATTAAATCCATTTAATGGCAATTTCAGGTTTGTGTTCTCTACCCGAGTCTTGCTTGTTTAAATGTGTGATGACTTTGTTTGAATACAGATTACCCTCAAATGTGTAGGTAAGTGTGTCGGTAAGTTGAATTCTTCATGAAATACGTGCATTTTCTACGCAAGTAATGCTACTATTTTTCCCAAGCACATTTCGGGTACACAAGGATACGGTGAGGTGATTTATCAAACCAAAAGTTAAAAATAATTGTTAAATGAGCTGCGCTGAAGCGATTTATGTGAAACACTTCAAACAATTATAAATGACTGTCACGTGATCAACGAAGTCATGTGATAACAGATATGTTAATATATAGCCGAGAGAACTTTCTATATAAATTGTCTGTACTTAAGTATATAAATTACAAGTGAAAACCAAAAACCGACCTCGCATTTCAGACTCCGGGAAGCCTTAACATAGCTGTGTAAAGCAAAATTTGGTGTATTTTTCATTAAATTTGAGACGAAAGTTGTTCCGAAAAAGCTGCTTAGAACGGTGAATGGTGCAAGCAAACACCATAAGTTCTGAAATTGTCCTTTGCCAAGGTAATGTATGTGACTGGCGCAGTTTTCTAAATGTCTCGTCATAGTGATGCCATCTGCATCTCCATTTTATGCAGCAATTTCTCTAATAACTGACACATCTTTCAACAAATGAGGGGCTTCTTCTGGTTTCTTTTCAATATATATAACCATGAAAATGTGGAAATCAGTTGTCTATTGTTCTATGGAGAATGAGTTGGTAGATTTTGATGTAGTTGGATTTGTAAAACTCAAAGAGGTTTGGTCAATTTATATGGACACAGTGCTTTCCTTGTGGGAGAAGGGACCGTAGGTCAAAACATTGATCAGACCAAATTTTTTGTTTAATTCTGAAAGGGATGTTTTGTACTTAGGGGAATACTTTCATCAATTGATAATGGTGGATTTACTTTATCATTGGTATCAGTATTTGCTCCCAACTCACCTGCAAATAAATCATGCAAAAGGGATGAAAACTGATTTGTGTGATTGCAGACTGTAGATGGGATTGCTGTTGTGACAGTGGCAGATGATAGAGTTGATGAGCTTGTTACTTCTGTAGTTAAGCCGAGCTGCGAATTCAGAGGGTCATTTGGACCAGCAACATCAATTGGTGAATCCTTATCAGCATGCTGACTTTTACAGTTTGTTGCTTACGTAAGATGGCTTCGGCTACCAAGTCATAGTTTATGTGATTAGCATCCTCCATGGATGAAGATGCTGTGTCGCTTAGCTGGACTTGGATTAGTGTCTTTATTTGAAACCTGCTTTGATCCCGCTTTCTGAGAATTTGTGGAAGTGGGCGGTTGCTTTCTCTTTGGACCCATGATGAAAGACTGAAAGAAATGCATAATGAATCACCAAATGACAATTTGAATGAAATTCAAACATCATGTCGCTTTAAGCTTCATTGAGTCATCAAAATGATGATTTCATAGCAATCAATTATAATACATTGGGTCTAAATTGCGATGTCTTTCAAAATCTATCAAAATGATATGACATAATATGGCTATAAATGCAAATGATGACAGGGACAGGACATCCAGTATACCAAAGGAAATAATACTGGGAAGCATTTATTAAAATCCAGTAGCATTTATGTAAGTGGATTTTAAATCATCATAGTTGTCATAACATGGAACACTTGAAAATGCCAATTCACGAACAGCATCTGCCACAGTTAACAAAATGGGGAAGACAAAATAGAGCTCAATAATTATACAGGATGTGCCTTGATTAACAAGACCTGCACTGTTTATATTATGCTTACTGCTCCTAGGCACCTCATCCCACCTCTGGTGTGTCCAGGGGTCCGTGTTTGCCCAACTATTTTGTATTGCTTATAGGAGTTATGAGATTGATCACTGTTCGTTATCTTCACCTTACATTAATGAAATAGCAAAGCATCTGCCATAATTAACATGACGTAAAAGTGCATAGGACAAAGTGCATCCGCCATAATTGACATGGCGTAAAAATGCGTAGAACGAAATACATCCGTCACAGTTGACATAGCGTAAGGAATGCCTAGCGAAATGGGAAGTTTTTATAATTTGATTTGACATAGAAATGCAATAATTTACTTTTTAATTAAAAAGTATCATCTGTTGTGAAATAACTTGCATGACAAATTGAAACACAGGATGGAAAGAAAACGAATTCATATTAAAGGGGTTGAATTCGCATGAAACATCTACTGCATTAAATTATACTGTGGCGAATAACAAAATATTGAAAATTTAGTATTATAATACAAGTATTTATGCCAAAAACAAACAATCATAGAATTTATGAATGAATAAAATGAAAATGTATTGCAACTAACATAATATTACTTATCTTGGCATGAAAGTGCGGGCACGATGTAGAATTGCACGTTTGATGCTTTGGGCGTATTTCTGCATGGGACGGGCATTTTCCATAGGATTCTGTAGGTGGACACGTGACCGTCAGAGGATAAATGGGACATGCTTTGGTCATTCCAAAATCCATGGTGATGCCAAAACTTTAAATGTAAGTCAGAGTTTATACAGATAGATTCTAACAACACATTCAGTTCTGTAACTCTGTCGTTGTACCGAGGATCTGTCACATGTGACGAGCGGAAAAGCACCTGGCCAATGATCACAATTTTTACTTTTCCTGTCACTATCACTGCATGAAATTTGGCGTTTACAGATATTATATTTCATTAAACTTATATTATTCGTGAAGTTTCAGATTTAATTGGAGTTTATAGTAAATTTATACGTGTCCGTAAAATGAAATTTAATTTCCAATTTTATTCCATGTATAATGCAGATTTAATGTTAGTAAATCTCATATATAACATGAGTTTAATAACCATTTTAAATTATATCCCATACGACACAAATGTATACGTTTCTATCAAATATGTATGATTTCAAGTAGATCTTACACACGCGCACTGCATGTACAATATTCATATTCGACTGTCCAGACAGTCCGACCTGCACTACGCAAATATTGCGCATAAGTTACATGTACATCCGCTTGATAAATACAAGAATTTAAAACATCAAACATTAAATACTACAGAATGTATATATGAACTATACAGAATATAAACGAGTATTCAAACCCTGTTGTCAGTTTATAATTCTAGCAAGAATCCAAGTACAGTTTTTCTATATCAATTTCACAATGAACAGGCAGTGGTTTCAGTGTTTATTTGCAACGTGTGTTATTCCTCCGTGCAACCGATCAAGAGGAGATACGGGCTCCTAATTAAATAAGCACCCGCCCTTACCTCTGTTGTGTCCAGAGGTACACGTTTGCCCTACTCTTAGTACTCTTTGTGGATTTTTGAGAATAATCACTGTTCATTACCTTCACTTTTTCATGCACCATATGCTTTAGCAATGGGTTCAGCATTAGCGTTCATATTTCTCAAAATTTTTCACCCTGCTAGTAATAATCACATTACAACAAGTATAAACAATGGTTTATTGCACATTTCAATCGTTTTTTAAAGTTATATAATTGAAAAATTACTAATCATTAATAATCACAAGTGTAAATGTTCAACGTAAAATGAACTCACTTTTAACATTAAAACAAAATGAGATCATTTGAAAAGTTTTGTATTGATATGAAAATTCTCAGAAAACATCCTTCCGAGAGACCCTAATAACTCAACTGGCGCATGCCGAAACATCCTTCCGAGAGACATTAATTAGTCAACCGGCGTAGGACGAAACATCGTTCCGAGAGACATTTGTCAACCGGCGTAGGACGAAACATCCTTCCGAGAGACATTTGTCAACCGGCGTAGGACGAAACATCCTTCCGAGAGACTTGTCAACCGGCGTAGGACAAAATATCCTTCCGAGAGACACAGGAAGAAACATCCTTTCGAGAGACATTTATCATCTGGCGTAGGACGAAACATCCTTCCGAGAGACATTTGTTAACCTGCCGCATAGGACGAAATATCCTTCCAAAGATATTAGTTAACCGGCGGATGACTATACATGAACATCTTCAAACATTACATTGTTAATTACCACAAAATGACAAAACTAACTAAAAAAAATATTGCAAGTACTTGCTAGACAAGTATACGTTACTGAAATGAACACCATGTACATTATGAAATATTTCTTTAAAACATCAAATATTCACACCTTTGATATTGGGACAAATGTAAGGAACATCTTTATTCTGAATCCTTCCATCTGCACAAATATATTTACAGTTGATTCTCTGTACAGGAATAAATGCAGATGGTCCAAAAGTGTCATATAGTTTTCTTCTCCAAATCTCCACTGGTTTTCCACAATAATATTTATAATCACTTGGAAATGACATGAGCCATAGAACTTTGGCAAACAAATGGACTATACTTTCATCACCAACAAGAAGATTGTGTTGAACAAAATACTGAATAATCCCTGGATGGAGATCACCAGTCCCTGTATCACTAATAAGTTTCCCATCAGTGGAGTGCCAGTACGCCATAACATAGAAAGAACGCTTATGGCGCGACTGAAAGGATCCATATACCACACCACCAATGGAAACTGATGAACTCTTTCTGTATGATTTTGGCATACTATCTATAAACCCTTGAATATCTGGATACAAATAAGAATAAGTGTTTTGTAAAACTTGATAATCACTAGAACTAAGCACATGACAAGAATACTTCCGACATTGAAATACTGAAGTTATTTGCCAATCTTGTCCAACTATGTGAGCACTTCTCTTTGACATGTACAACATTTTTAAAACATCTGCATCATTGTATAAACTTTCTGAATTACCATAACCCTTGGTCATAAAAGGGGTGTGATTGCTAAATTCATCAAAATACAGAGAAGGGTAATCAAAAGAATGTACAAAAGAATCTCTTAAAAATCTTCTCATTAACTGCATTTCAATGGACCTACTATTGCTTGGCATACTACCTAAATGACCATTATATCTCTCAAAACTAAAAAGCCAAAATGAGTAAACAGGACCATAATCAATAACACATTGTGATAAATGACAATGCATATGCATATTTGGTGTAATAACCCCAGTGCCATAAACATGCTCCACACCTTTACAAAAGGCAATTATAAACTCACTGAATTGTGCAACTTCTACTAAAGAAATAAACTTGGAAGTTAAAATTCTACATGCCATTACCAAATTCCTCCACACATCAAGATCAGTTCTAGGCAAAATATCTATCATAGCAAAAATTAAGAAAAAAATTGTCCAGTTTTGCCACTGCTCTGCAGTAAATCTCCCAAAAGAAGATGCTACTTTTCGCGGAATAGCTCCTATGCTACTTGCTGCATCTACCGAGTCCACACGTTCCTGAATTGTAATCAAATTTTCAGGGTGTAAAACTTTCAACTCTAACCATGATTTCATCATTTCTTTAGCAGTGCCCTGAAATAAATTGTGCATTGGATCAATTATGGACATCCTAACTGGATCAAAGTATTCTATCTCACTTAGTTTTGAATATTTGACTCCTAATGAAGATTCAAGACTTTCTTTTTCTGTTCGTGTTCTTGCATTTTGTACCGTTTTTATTGACAACAAATAATTGGCTTTTGTTCTTTGAGGCCAATTAGATGAGTCAAAACCAGAGTAATCCTTCTTTCCAAAATCACCTGGAAACTTTTTAAGGCATTTTGAACAACCTAATCCAGCAGAATTACCTATAAATCCACATAATTTTCGTGTAGCAGGAATATCGCATCCAATGCACAATAGGGCAACTTTAAAAGTTACTTTATGTTTTGGACTCTTGTGTGTTACTAAATGAAACCCTTCTGACCAACCTTCTCTTAAGTTCATATACTAGGGGTGTAATGAAACTGTTTATAGGTGGTTCGTGTTTAAAATCCGGTATAATACCTATCAATAACACATTTTTTTTAAATTTTAAACCGCTCTGATCTAGGCAAATTTAACAACACAGCGTAAAGTACACCAACAGAGTATTTCACATGTTCGAATGGTTGAAACCAATCTAAATTAAGCATTAATGCATAATTATTTCTGTGTTTTAAAAAAATGTTCTTGGATGATGTTTGAAATTCATGCCAAATCTTCCCATCAAACACATCAGTCATGAAACCTGGCTGTTGTTTTCTGGATCTCCACTTTTCACAAAGACCTTGAAATCCAGGACGCTTAACACAATTTTGTAAAGACTCTTGTATTGATTTATAACAGTAGGATTTATAAGGATAAAGTTTTGTAGTACCATCTAAAAGAGTTACATGCTTTAACAAAAACTCGCCACAAGGTTTTCGTCTTCCATGTTGTGTATGATTTGGGAACTCCACATATGAGCATTTTGCAGATGTGGTTTGGCCCTCCACATTTAAAACACACTCATCATATCTATAAATAGAGAAACATTTTCTGCAAACCACCTACTTGATAAAATTATCTTTTTTCAACCCAAGTCTCTTCCATAGTAAGTAAATGGATCCTAGGAATACAGTGGCAAAACTGGTAAAAATGACTGACTCGTTTCTAACCAGACTGAAAAATGTGGCCAAAAATGATAACAAAGAGTTCATAACAGAATCTGGAATCATGAAATAAGCTTGCCAAGAACACAAAAATATACAAAACCATATCAACAATGTACCAATTTTCAAATTTTGGTTAAGAACATTAACTTCATTTGTATCAAATTCACTTCCCATTTGGAGGTCTAAATCTAAATCCTCCATGGTAATGCTGTCCCAGATTTCATCTTCACTATCAGAATCAGAAGTACATGAATTGGGCACATTCTTTTTAAAATATGTGGTAAACACATCAGATACTCTGTAAAACGACAACTTATCATCTGAAGTGAAGTCGTCGCAACTTGTACTAAAATTCTCATTGGAAGGAGCATCAAAAATTGTATCTGA
Organism: Ostrea edulis; assembly: GCF_947568905.1. Lineage (NCBI taxonomy): Eukaryota > Metazoa > Mollusca > Bivalvia > Ostreida > Ostreidae > Ostrea > Ostrea edulis. The sequence goes on from NC_079171.1 coordinate 25,801,478, forward strand.
ACTTCTAGATTTTGATTTCAAACAAAGCCATTTACTGTTCTTAAAATTATCTACTTCATGTTGATCAAAATGCCTGGCTGAAAAAGATATTTTACAACCAGGACGTTCCCTCCTTGACAGTTTTTTTCGTTGGGGCAATGTGGAAATATGAAAGCTTGCGTTTTTCTGCCATTAAATATTAATAAATGTATTTTATGAAAATACCTGAAAGTAAATACTTATAAAAGAAAAAGGTAACTAATTTGTTGACTGGTGAAAAATGACTACAATTTGCAGAACCTGCATTTCCGAAAACTTTTAACTAAATGACTACAATGATTTGTAAATTTAACTAATTGTTGGGTTTTGGATTTTTCATCTTATTCTTTGAGCAGTTTTATTGCGTCTCGGTCTTCGGCACCAAATAATTCACGTGCTGTCTTGTATGAGGACCTTTTCTCTATAAAACTGTCAACCGCTATAGTTGTTGAACGGACTTCACAGACCTCTTCTATTCTTTCAGTGGATATAGCCAACTTGTGGAACTCTGACTCTGAGCTCTTTTTTACTAAAAAGAAAAACACACTTTGATATCAGATACTAGCATTCAAATACATGAAATTTTGTTTTGCAAATAATGGTTTTATTATTAATTTCATTGCTCACTTGAGTCATTAAACTTAGAAAATGTACAAGTTTGGATTCTTTAAGTTTTACATGTAAAATTCTCAAAGTGAGGGATGTGATGAACATATATGTGAGTAAATACTTAAGTCATGTCGCAAGATGTTTAGTGTCTTCGCTCGAGTCAAGTGTTGTAATAATTTTAAGGAAACTTGATATCAAGTATCACAGATGACTTCACTTTATGGCATTAACTGGTTTTTAGCTCTTCTGAGCCAAAGGCTCAAAGAGCTAATGCTATGGCCATTTGTGCAGTGTGCGTAAACTTTTTAGAAAAAGGGCTATAACTCAAGAACCCCTAGGCCAATTTTTTTCAAATTTGTTACAGGGTATCATTGGCCCAAGGGCTTTCATACATACTAAATAGAGGGATGTGACCCTTTAACAAGGGGAGATAATCAGGAAAATACAAACAAAAGTAGTGGTTGCTAAAAAATCTTCTCAAGAACCACAGGGCAGATTATCACCAAACTTACAAATAAGGATGAGGATATGTTGTAGATTAAAAATTGTTCAAGGCATTACCCTGGGGCAAAGGGCGTGGTCTCAAGGTCACTTCAAAGTTTACCTAAATTAAAAAATTTTTTAAATTCCTTAAATCTTAGATATTTTAGTCATTATAAGGACTAGGATCATCAAATTTTGACAGTTGATGCATCTTAGGACCTTGTGTCAAGTTGTCTCAAAAGTAGGTCACGGTGACCTACTTTTTGAATTTTGCAGGTATTTATTTTAAAATTAATTTTGATGCATATCTTGGACACTTTGAAGCCTATGATCATCAAAACTTGTCAGTTGGTGGATCATGGGACCTTGAAATGCGTCAACTGAAAAATAGGTCACCGTGACCTACTTTCTGAATTTTATGGCTTATCATTTATAGATATATTTTAAGTTGTTATTTCAAATACCGAGAGGTTTAGAATCATCAAATCTTGTAAGTTGATGCATCTTGAGGCCTTGAAACATATTTATAAAAAAAGTAGGTCACAGTGACCTACTTTTTGAATTTTGCAGATATTCAAATTTCACATTTTCAATTTTAGATTCAAATTTTGGGCACTGTAAAACCTAGGATCATCAAACTTTGTCAGTTGATGCGTCTTCAGTCTTCGGTTTGTGTCGACCAAAAAGTAGGTCACCGTGACCTACTTTTGGTATTTGACAGCTAAATTACTATATTTCAGACACTGTTTGACCTACAATCATCAAACTTTGTCAGTTGATGCATCTTGAGTCTTCGGAGTGTATCGACCAAAAAGTAGGTCACTGTGACCTACTTTTGGCATTTGACAGTTATATTTATATATTTCAGTCACTAATTGACCTACAGTCATCAAACTTTGACAGTTGATGCATCTTGAGTCAACAGAGTGTGTCGACCAAAAAGTAGGTCACCTTGACCTATTTTTGGAATTTGACTGCTATATTTATATATTTCAAATACTATTTGACCTACAGTCATCAAACTTTGTCAGTTGATGGGTCTTGCATGTTCGAAGGGTTTCGACCAAAAAGTAGGTCAACCTGACCTACTTTTGGAATTGGACACCTATATTTATATAATTCAGATACTATTTGACCTACAGTCATCAAACTTTGTCAGTTGTTGGGTCTTGCATGTTTGAAGGGTGTTGACGAAAAAGTAGGTCACCTTGACCTACTTTTGGAATTTGACGACTATATTTATATATTTCAGATACTATTTGACCTACAGTTATCAAACTTTGTCAGTTGATGGGTCTTGCATGTTCGGAGTTCGCTGACCAAAAAGTAGGTCACCATGACCTACGATTGGAATTTGACAGCTATATTTCAATATTCAGATACTAATTGGCTTAAAATCATTAAACTTTGTCAGTTGATATTTCTTGGGTTCTCAAAATGTGTAAACCAAATAGTAGGTCACATTGACCTACTTTTTGTTAATTCTTAGGATTTAACTAAAGATTTAGAATACTAAGAGGCTAAGAATAGAAATGGTGGGGTTGTACAATTTATCAGAAGAGCGATTCTAGGCCCTTGGGCCTCTTGTTTTTTTTTAAATTAGTTTTTTTTTTAGTTTTTAGTTTATTTATTTAGCAATAGGCACATATACAATATAAATACAAGATAATATCACAGAAAAACACATACCACTCACTTACCGGCGCGAGCGGGATTCGAACCCATAAAAGAAATACATGTACGTTTTGGGGAGAAAAATTCATTAGTACTTGATGTCTTTAAGATCAGATATTTACTAGTGCAATTTTGTAATGCCATTCATATATCAGAATTTTGGAAAGAGTTACTGTCAGTAGATTTGCGGACTTTGACCTCCTCATATCCGTCACAATCATTTAACTTCCTTGCCTTTTCCATCCTTTTTTTCTGCCTTTTTGTCTCAGTTGTCACCTCTTTTCTTGGATTGAATGTCGACCCATTTTCAGCTGATAATGAATCATTCACATACCGTTAATTACTTTAATATCAGGGATTTGGGTGTCTGTCCGCGAGTGTTTTGTAAAGAGCGTGTGCTCTTGGGGCTTGTAATTTGAATACATATATTTTCCTGATTGAATTTACTTTTTATACGCCCGTCTTAAGACGGGGCGTATTATGGTATGGCGTTTATGTCCGTCCGTCTGTTAGCTTTTTCGTGTCCGACCCGTAACTTCAATACTACAAGGCCTAGAATCATCAAACTTTGTCTGTAGATACATCTTGGGTAGAAGGTGTGTCGCACATTAAAATCAGGTCACTGTGACTTTTCATTAAGAAGATATCCGTCTGTCCGTCCGTCTGTTAGCTTTTTCGTGTCCGACCCGTAACTTAAATACTACAAGGCCTAGAATCATCAAACTTTGTCTGTAGATACATCTTGGGTAGAAGGTGTGTCGCACATTAAAACCAGGTCACTGTGACTTTTCATTAAGAAGATATGGCCATATATGGCAAAAACTTGTCCGGCTCATAACTTGAAAACTATTAGACCTAGAATCACCAAAAGTGGTCAACTAATGCATCTTAGGTAGAAGGTGTGTCGCATCCTACTGAAAGGTCACTGTGGCATTTAATTAAGGTGATATAAAAAAAATGTTTTAATGGGTACAATCTATACTGTTAACAAGATGTGACGGGCGTATCATGTGCCGTGGCGGTGCACTTTATTTGAGTAGGTAATACAATGTAAATAAAATCCTAAATGCTTCTATGAGTCAGTTGAGACATCACGAAAAGTTCTGTATCATTTAAAGGATACAGAAAAATTGTACCTAATTGTTAGAAAAAGTGAATTATTAAAGGTATATAAAATGTAACTTCAGTATTACGTCATAATGGGAGGAACATTATACAACAGCCTCCTTACAAACTGTAAAGATGTGTTGTCATTTAGACTCATCATTAAATTTTATAATGCAATGTTAAAAAAAATTCAAATCCCCCCCCCCAAAAAAAAACACCAGTGAAAGTACGATTATTCAGTAAATGACAGGGCTTAATATCTTTGTATGCGGGTCCTGTAAAAGGATCTAGTTCAATTTGAAAATTGACTGGTTTTTTTTCTTTAAAATTCTGATTGAAAATTTCCCAAATTATCAGCTCACAAGCATAGTAAATATGGTATCTGTATGTGTTGTTACATAAAATCTTCAACATCTTAAGAATGAGTTATCTAATACAATGTATAAAATTGTATAAAAGTCGCTTACCAAAATAAATTATACACACAATGACATGCATAACTGTACGTCAACCACCCCATCCCCCATTTTATTTACAAAATACTGTTAACAATCTATACTATTTATATCCTACATAATAATAGGAGCATATATACCTTTAATCACAATATATAAATGACTGCATTTTATTTTTCTACCAACAATGCATTTATAATATATATTTTTTGTCATTTAGACTCATCATTAAATTTTATAATGCAATAAGTTAAAAAAAATTAAAAATCCCCCCCCCCCCCAAAAAAAAAACACCAGTGAAAGTACGATTATTCAGTAAATGACAGGGCTTAATATCTTTGTATGCGGGTCCTGTAAAAGGATCTAGTTCAAATTGAAAATTGACTGGTGTTTTCCTTTAAAATTCTGATTGAAAATTTCCCAAATTATCAGCTCACAAGCATAGTAAATATGGTATCTGTATGTGTTGTTACATAAAATCTGCAACATCTTGAGAATGAGTTATCTAATACAATGTATAAAATTGTATAAAAGTCGCTTACCAAAATAAATTATACACACAATGACATGCATAACTGTACGTCAACCACCCCATCCCCCATTTTATTTACAAAATACTGTTAACAATCTATACTATTTATATCCTACATAATAATAGGAGCATATATACCTTTAATCACAATATATAAATAACTGCATTTTATTTTTCTACCAACAATGCATTTATAATTTATATTTTTGTCCAAGTAATATTCCCAAAATAGCAGGGTCTTTTTTGACGTAAAATTCCAAATTGAAAAGGGTCAATTAAGCCCTGGATGTCATCGGTTTTATACAATTTTACCTAAAATCATGCAGACATTAAAAACTTTCTAGTCTGAAATTTCAGTTTTCTTTGATGGTCAAAGTCAGGTTTATTGCAAATCATGAGGAAGTAGTTGGTCAAAATTCTGTATTTGAGAATTTTTAAAACTTCCTAATGGGAAAAAGTGTATCGGTGAATTTTTTCCGTCTTGGGCTGAAACGTCTTTGGGTCGAAATAAATCAGAACAAAAACAATTTTATATGAATACCTCACTGATGGATCCAATGCAGATGCACATGTCCCAACCCCAAAAAATATGATTTATTTCGTATAGAAATATAGGAAATGTCCAAATATACTAGAATTTATATGTCTTATTTCGTCAGAACTGTACCTTCAGGGGTCCTTGCCCCCTTATCCTCAACCAGGGATTTGTCCTAGACCCACTGAAGGCTTCACGACAGAACCCATACCCTCAGTTTCCCCTGTTCTAAAATTTCTGAATCTGCCAATGGACCCATATTTCATTTGTACTTCATTGAAAAGATTTAACATGGCGTAGATACCATCAGAGCTAAGACATAAAATAAATATGATTCCTTAATGTGTATAGACTGTTGATAACTTTAGGATGGATATAAACTGCTTAAACATCAGGCAGTATACTTGTAAACAAACTATATTTTACTTTACCTTCCTCATGGTTATAGTTAGATCTGGTAGTAGTAGTACATCAAAATTTCTGCTATATAGATTCAAGTATGTTTACTACAAGACTAGTGCCACGCGGTTCTTAGCTATGGCTGACTGCCAATTCCGCCAAAGTTGGATGCTGATAATGAAATGATGATGCTTATTCACTTTCGTATATAATATCAAATGGAAAAGATCGCAAGAAAAGTAAGCTGAATAATTAATTGCTTATTTTGTCTATAAGTTAGACCTTTCCTGTAAATCCAGTGATAAATATACTCCCCCGTCTGCTGATAAATATCTAAAATACGAAAATACATGTCTAATTCATTCACGGGTATAGGCGGGATTCCTTTATTTTGGCGCAAAATTCAACCACGAGAGGACAGATTTAAGACAGAAGCATATATTTATCTACTATTCCGGGGTATACTGAGGGGTGGATCTGACACAGGAATGCCACATACCATCAACTACGACAATAGACAGATTTCCTTACCTTTTAAGCTTTAGATTCATTTCCTTACGTTTGTTTTGTTCTTGATGATGTCCGATTCCGAAATGTTTTATGACTCGGAAGATAGCAACAGGCCCTCTGTTAGCAACGACAGCAGTGACAGCAGCTATCACGATCGTTCGGGTAGAAAGCGGAAGTTGACACCGTCAAGGTCCACTGCGTCAACACCCGAGATTTCGAGTGTCAAAACACCGAGCCCAGCAAAGTACCCGAATCTCACGTCCACTCCAGCATCAAAACCCAGGCAGAGTAGTAAGTAACAATTTCATTTCATTTCCTGTTGTATAAAAACCAAGTTTGGGTTCTACAATGTACCTCATACACATGATACAGACACAGACATGACATTTACAGTGGTGGATCCAGGATTTCCGATAAGGGAAGGGGGGGTGAAAATCAAGCAATAGCCAAAATACTTAGCCATTCTGGGTGACAAATCTGGGGTTTTACTAAATTTATTTCTTAAATTGTGGCGAGGGGGTCCCTCTAAAAATGTAGTACCCATGTGGGGTGGGGGTGGGATGTACATAATTCAGATAAAATTTTACACTAACATGATTGCATAGATCTATTTAAATTATCCGGCATAAAATTATCTGATTCTTTCAAAATGTGACATTTTCACAAATGGAATTTGTTCTTTAAATCGTCGGCTAAATATTGACACATGGTTTTTTATATCATTGTTTTTAAAGTAATAATTAATGTGCCTTGAAGCAGCCGCATAGTCTTAATATCATATATAGCTTAAGACTTGTTCCAAATGATTTGTATTTCATACTTAAATTACAGCATCCTCCTATGATACCAGATGGCATGCCAGACACACCCACAGGCAGACCAAAGACAACCTTTGTGGGTCAAGAGGTATATTTATTTATTAATCTGGTCTACAGGGAGGATATAGAATTCTAACAATTTAACATTATAACTACATGATACCATATACAAATGTATATCCTTTATGCATATGTTAAGGATTTCTATATTGACATTGGTCTGGACATTGCTCATATTAATAATACAGATGACAAATGCACTGCACAACACGTATGCTATATATGGGAAGTAAACTGAAACAGTATAAAATGTTGTCCCGAACACAGAGGGTACCAAGGGTAGTGCCTGTGCCAACTGCCAAGTCAATCAGACTGGAAGGCCTGTACATGTACCTATATATAAGTATTCGAGACAGCTTATTTATAGTAAATAGACATGCGTATGACTAGAAAGTGAACCAATGGACACAGATAATTCGTAAATTACTTATCTCCATTTATTTTGATTTGAACCTATTCTATTGTATGCAAGGTGAAGATAACGAACAGTGATCAATCTCATAATTCCCACAAGCAATACAAAATAGATAGTTGGGCAAACACGGATACACCAGAGGTGGGATCAGGTGCCTAGGAGGAGTAAGCATCCCCTGTAGATCTACATACAAATGGATTGGATACGTACAAGTTCTTGCAATTTAATGATCCTCTCCAATATACTTCAACACAATGCATCCATAAACTAGACTTATTTTAATATTGTATGTATTACCAGCTGTACATAGCACTGCATCATGAGTCTCCTTTATTATCCCCCACACTATTTATTGTGATAAAGTATCATGGACTGACTCGATTGATTTGATACTTCACATTTAGTTTTATAATCAAGGGTATGACAAACCAACTAATATTCTTTCGCAACAAATTTTTGTGAAATTCGAGAGAACTTTAATGTGACAAATATTTCTCTTCATATTCTGTCCTTCATTTGTAAATAAAAATTGGTTAACAGTATCATACAACAATTTATATATTTATGAAAGTGTTTCACTAAGCTTGCATCTATTTTTTTTATAGAATGAAATCATACAATATTTATGCCGATTGGGAAAAAAATTGATGATCTGGCAAAGGAAGTTAAAGAAATTAAGGAGCAGACAAAACAAAAACCCAAAGACCCGAAAGCAAGAGTCCAGCCTCTTTGTACCTCCACAAATAATAGTAAGTGCATAATACCAGTACTTTTATAACAGAACAGAGGTTAGAGCTAGGGGAAAGTCTTTACAGTTCTGAATAAATGACTTTTTAGGAAAACCAGTTTTATACTATAGTACCATCTATCAAAGTTGATGAAAAATATTGGATATGATTGAAGTATGACAACAGAGATAAACAAGAGGTACTATGAGCAATGCTCACTAAGAATACCCCCCGCTTACCCCAATCTCCCAAAGGGTGTTGCTAATAGGTATAAACTACCTCTTTTCTGAGTGTACAAAACAAATGGCATGACAAACCGAACCATATTGCTACTTCGATGTCCAGTGCGCGTGACCTTTGACCTTTTGACCCTAAAATCAATAGGGAACATCTTCATCCCATGGGTAGTCCATATGTATGATATGGTGACGGTAGGTGGAAAGGATAACGCTTTAGAGCCCGGAAACCATATTGCTACTTCGATGTCCAGTGCGCTTGACCTTTGACCTTTTGACCCCAAAATCAATAGGGAACATCTTCATCCCATGGGTAGTCCATATATATGATATGGTGACGGTAGGTGGAAAGGATAATGCTTTAGAGCCCGGAAACCATTGCGTCTACAGATGGACGGACAGACAGACGGACAACCCGATTCCAGTATACCCCCCCCCCCCCCACAACTTGTTGCGGGGGTATAATTATGCTGCGTTGATTATGAATTGTTTTAACAGACAGCAGTACATGATGCATATAAGCATGCACTAGAGGATGGGTCATCTGAGTGGCAGACGAAAGTGGCTGACAAAAGGACAAAGTATGAAAATATAAGAAAATTTTATCTCAGATTTAGAATACTGTAAACCAACATTGGTTGCTGGTTGATTTACAATGATTTTTTTCAAAAACAGTAATTAATAAAAATGGGCAAACTTATAAGCACACTTATGATAAAAATTAGAAATAGGTTGATCGATCCTCATCTGATGTCATAGGGTTTTCAAAAATCTTTATAAATTAAACTGCGCATGATAGAAATATATTTTTCTGGGGAATTTTATTCACTGGATATAACAAAAATCTGGTAAACTATTAATAGTGAAAAGGTTTATATTTTCCTCTACTGGATGTCTATTATACATTGGTTTCCCTAATATCCAGTTAATCTATACATATTTATGAATTAGCAGTTGTTTTGTTTTAAACTGTTAATATTTAAATTTTGTTATTTCAACCAGTTTTTGTCTATTTTTATTATTCTGTTAAACGAAAATGTGTGATTTTCTGATGTTGATGTATACTTAGAACTGCTTTTGTATGTCTGACATTTTTAAAAAGGTGGCAACATATACATTTTCTTTGGTTATTAATTAAATTAAACTATATGGAGTGGAAATTAATAAAGTTTTTTCACTTTTAACCATTAATATTGATAAGTCACATGAGGATGGAACTACCTTAATAAACAACCATGCATGAACACATGCACCATTATTGAAACATGTATGTATTACAATGAACATGCAGGAAATTAGGTATCTGCAGCAATGACTTACATACTATCATGTCTCTATTCACTTATTATTTGTCCCTTTTTTTAGGCCCTCCTCTGACATCAATAAAAACACCACTGAGGCAGTGAAAGTGTTTGTGAAAGGCATATATCCTGATGTACAGGAGGGAATCATACAAAGTATGTTAACATATAGTATACATGTGTTTACTGGGAACGTATAAAAAATGGAGACATTAAGAATTTTTGACCAGTATTTTGTAACCATGCAACTAAAATATAAAAATGATCACTCCATAGCTATGATCTTTGCAATAATCATACTTCATTGTAGAATTTATCAATGATTTGTAGTAACTGATCATGAACTTAACAAAGTAAGTTTACATCAAAACTTCATAAATTGCAGTAGCCATTGACACATACTTTGATTCGATGGCACAAAAGCACCACAAAGAGAGGATGGGGAAAGTGGACCAACACAAGAACAAGATGGTCCACTATAGTAGGAGGAAAAGGGTGTGTACATTTATAACTTATAACTTGACTGACAAGAACAATATCAATCTGTGTATGAAGTTAAGGACTGAATCAGGTGCATAACTGTAAAACATGTAATTACTGTTTTGTTGTAAAATAACAATATGTAGAATTAGAAAGTTGTGTGTTCTTTTGTAGAAATTACAATGGAGAACATCGATGATCTCCAAGAAAGCAGGTTGGGAGGAGGCAAAAAAGGCCAAGATCTATGCTGTAATGGACATGACTCTTATGTCCTCCGAGGAAGAGGTTTTCTCTGATGATGATCAAGAGAAGTTATTTTTCAAAATTAAACCTCTTCCTTGGAGGTCAGATGAGATGAATGAAGTAATCAAACAGCTTAACCAAAAATATGAACGATATCCGTCAAGCAGATCGAAACGACAAATGGTAAAGAGGGTCCAAGGAGACATTCGTTCTACCAGAGCAAAACCCACTCATTTTAAAGAAGAGCAGGAATGGGTATTTACCAATTAATTCAAATTAAACATGTTAGCCAAATATTTTGAAATAATTTAGTTCAGTCCAGATTAATAATTGTTTTCATTTTTGTTGATAGCTGGGCCTTTTAAATATACATGTATTAACAATAGTCGGAAAGATGAAATTCTTCAGGAACCCTGTTTACTATTTGTTGTTTCAATCTTAAAGGGGCATGGACACAATTTAGGTAGAAAATTTGCATAACAACTGACACTCAAATTTTAGCTGATCATTAGGAATATTTTAATTAACAATTGCAAATATAAAAATGAAGAAGAAAAAATTGAACATTTTTTCATCTCAAATCATGTCCATGCCCCTTAACAGCATCTTCACAAGTCAAGGGTTATTGATTCGTTACCTCGCACTAACGAATCAATACCCCTTGACTTGTGAAGATGCTCTAAAAGCATATTTTCTGTGTATATATATATATATATATATATATATATATATATATATATATATTATAAATCTGATGGAAATGGTATTTATTTTTTGGTTGTATTTTTATTTCAATTTAATCTACTGACTTTAAAGACCTTCTAGTCTGAGCTTTCTAAAATTAACAAAGTGCACAAAAAAGATATATATTTTACTAGGTACAAAATAAAGATTTTTCTTTTCTTTTATAATAGCTACCATAAATGTTCCTTCAATTTGAACTTTGAAATGTATTCAAAAATGTCCTTTTATATTTAAAAACAAGAATGCTACTTTAATGAAAAAATTAAGTGTAGGAAATACATGCTGTGTACTCTCCAGAGAGAATTTAGGGGGGAAGGGGGTAAATTCAAGTACTCTTTGCCTCCTCGTTAGTTTCATGTTATGTGGCAGTTGCTCTATAGTAATCACTCTGTCCGTTCGTCAGCACTTTCCATGGCTCATGATAACTTCAATTTTCTTGGGAGATTTTGATTGAAAATACTTCAGACAAAGGAAGATCCCTTTCAATTTTTTAACTCTTTTAAGGTAATACACTAAAACATTAATAATATATTAGGCAAATGAAGATCCCTTTCAATTTTCATAGTTATTAACTTTGTTGTTGCAGACTTCATTTTTATATATAATATCTTATGTCATGCCTTATAGAGTTATGGAACTTTAACTTTTTCATATGTACTTTTTATGTCATTCCTGCCTCTGAAATATATATTACAGGTCCTTTTCTGACTTGTCAGTTTTCTAGTTATGTACATATACCATGATACTTGTAGATGTATATATATTGCATATGTCATAAAGCTTTGTTCATTTTGTTTTTCAAAGGAATAAGAAAACATTACTTTTTTAGGAATAGTTTGCCTTCATTGAATCGACATGCGTCTCCCCCATAAACTTTCACTGCATTGTTAGAGAAAAAATGTGTCAAAAGAGGAAAGAAGCAATGTTTAGGGCAGCCTACTGGGAAAATCCCAGGTTACATACCCATCAATATGTGAAGTAGTTTTATATTATGCCAAGACAATCTTACATCATCACAGTGCAATAGGGTCGGAAAGTCTCGTTTACTTTCGCTTTCGATTTACTACTTCCGGGCAGCAATCGAAAAATGTCACTTCGTTTTGCTTTGGTTATGCTCAGATGCCAGCGTTAAAATGAACCTACAGCCTATATAGATTCCCTACTTATGCAAAAAGAGGAAGAAGTGGATTTATAGATGCAGGTAAACAAGTCATAATACTTATATTTTTATAGTTAAATCACCGATTGAGAACTGAGAAGCAGCGAGCTCTACCCACGACCGGGCGATTGATCTAAAACATATTTTACTGAATATTTTCGATAATAAACAGCTGCCAAGTTAAAGGGTTTAGGTTTTTTTATGAGTTAGAACTAACATTACATGACACAATTATATGAAAAAAAAAATATATTAAAAAAGACTGACATCCACTATGTCTATATATTCTTTCATAAAAATACCAATGCTAGATAATTCTTATTTGGACATTCAACATTTTCTTATAGAATAATAGAATTTATTTACTTATACTGCTGTCTGAAAGAATTTGTAAAGAAAAACTTTATAATGATATCTGCATTTATCTAGTAAAAAATCCCTATATGTTTGCACAAGTATCCTTTGCTGTTGCAGAGAAATGACATTTTTAAAATTTCTATATTGTCTAGCGATGCATTCATTTTTGGTGAACCTTTATATTTTTGGAACACCTGAATTTACATGTATACAAGTATTCATTACAGAATGGATATCATTTAATATTGATAGCTTGACGAGCATATATTGCATAAAGAGCTCTGGTGAGTTACCTATATTCTGATTGCCTGGGTGGATACATTTCTCTCATTGTCATAGCTTTACGAGGTGCAGACTTAGGATGCTTTATCCAGCTGTGTTGTTTGCCCTTTTATATCTAAAAGATTAACAAATTAACATTGTAGTCATTGTCACACAAAACATGTAGATTATGCACACTAAAATGCAAATGGGCTATCTGGACTAGTCAATATTTCATAATAGACATATTGCATGTTCTATCAATTCAGATAGATCTCCACCTCATGAAATCCCCCCCCCCCTTATTTGAATTCCTGAGTCTGCAATACTAGTATATATAGAATTGCACACTAAAATGTTAGTTGACGATCTGGATTAGTGATAATTCAGCTGAAATTCAGATAAATGAAAAAATCTTAGATGCCAGTCGCGGATTTAAAGCGCCCCCCCCCCCCCCGAATTTCTGGATCTGTTCCTGTATGCAGTTTTACATACCAAATGTATGTACTATAATATTATAAATAACTGCAGCAGCTACATAGAGGAAACAAAACTGACTCGTGGGATTTTCATATGTCACTGATATAATTGGTGTCAGTAAAAAGTTCTGTCTTCATTTTTTAGAAATATCTTTATGAAATAATTTAGATAAATTTCTAAATGAAACTGTAAAACGTTCAAAATCATAGAATAAAATAGGGCTATATATCCATGTTATACACAACAGGGAAAAGTTTTATTCCTTTCTAGTGTTCTAGCGTTTTCACTCGATGCACATTATTAGGGGGGGGGGGGGGGAGTGTTGTATCACAACATCAATCAAGAATCAGTCTAATCAGAACTACGCAAATATATTGCTGAGATTTTGATCGAGGACTTCCGATATCTTGAACTAAACTCTGAGATATAGATGTATGGGTGTATATTATGCAAACGACTGTGCAGTGCATATGATGCAGACGACTCTATAATGTAAACATACCTGTACTTTGTTGGAAAATGTCTCGTATTGACGCTTGAACAACTGCTGTAATAACTCAGAGCTCTATCTAGAACAAATTTTCTAAACCCAGTTGTTATCCACTGCTCTCTCACTTTTTGTAGTAAGCTCTATGTGGTTTTGAACGTAGCGAGTCTAGTACATTATTGATAATGCCATCCTGACAACTGCCCGGAAGTACGATTTCACGTTATTTCTCGCGAGTCACATGACGAGACTTTCCGACCCTATGCCAACTTTGTATCAAGAGATATATTTTTATATATTTCCTTTCATGAGTTTTATATGATTTTTGTGTGATAGCATATTGTGTGTGTGTGTGTGTGTGTGTATCTAGTCATATTTACCATCAATTTGTTTAGTAACGTAGTTTATACTCGTGTGTGGTTGTTGGACTCAACATTGTGATAGGCTTTAATAGTATGATTGTATTGTATTGGATGGTATTTGTCTTCGTTTCATACATTTCTTAAATGTCTGGGACATATTTCTGAATGTAATCCTTTTTGGTATTCCTGTATTATTTTGATATTTTTAATAGCAATATTTTTCACATTGTATCGTAATATTGTTCATTACATATATTTTTTCATATATATGAATTTACATCCCAGGCAAGATGGTATGTGAAGTAAAAAACAATGCAATTAAAAATATCAATTATTCATGCCTTTTCTTTCTAAGGTAACTGATTCATGATAACTTTTGTGAATTTTCACATATATATCTCATATCCTTATACTTATCTAAACTTCTCCTAAAGTGAAGTTTAACTCTAGCTTATATGGAAGCTTTATAGAGATGCAGAATAATTATGCAAAACTCCAATTAAGTTTAATATGGATGCATTATACGCCAAATTTTGCGTAATTTAACGTTTAATATTGCTTACAGCCGTAAATGTGAAATTCAATGGAGGAAAATATGTGAAACTTCTAAGTAAAATTAAGTTTAATATAGGTAGATTATACGCCAAACTTCCGAGTATACTGACGTTTAATATTGCTTAAATGTGAAATTTAATGGAGTAAAAATATGAAAATACGTGAAACTTCAAGTAAAATGAAGTTTAATATGGGTGGATTATACGCCATACTTTGAGTATACTGACGTTTAATATTGTTTAAATGTGAAATTTAATGGAGTAAAAATATGAAAATACGTGAAACTTCAAGTAAAATGAAATTTAATATGGGTGGATTATACGCCAAACTTCGAGTATATTGACGTTTAATATTGCTTAAATGTAAAATTTAATGGAGTAAAATAAGATGATTAAATTCTCACCTAGACGTAAAATGACGTTTAATTCTATTTAAACATGGCATTTACTTGGTATATAATCGACATAACTCGAACAAAGTATACAACATTAAAGGTAGGGTAAACAAGGGCCTTAATGATTGTAATATGCTTTGTTTACACTGGATATTATTTAGAACTGTACTGTAAAACACTTCCGTTTATCCTGTTACTGAATTATCCATTAATTATTTTTCTTATCATTAATTGCTGTTTGATTAATCGCATGTTTAATATTTTTTCTTCCTACAGGAAATATTTAACAGCGTTTAAATAATTGTAAATTGCACGTCTTGTCAGAAACACGTACAAAATCATACAGGACGTTAAACAGTATAAAACCGACTGTATCTTGTTAGAAACATGCGTACAAAATTCTACAAGACGTTAAACAGTATAAAACAAACTATATGTTGTTAAAAACATGCGTACAAAACCGTTTAAGTATCATATTTCTCAAGTCACGTGTCTTTATTTCTCCTGGAAACGGTTTACAAGTAAACTATATAATTTTATGTTGTCGGGTGATGTCGGCACTGTAACATTTATGTATTTGTTTCAATATTCCAATCTTTTATAATTACATGATTATGAAAGACAGCCGCGGTGATCTAGAAGTTAGAGCTTTCGCCCCGTATATGGAAGGTCGGCATTTGAATCCCGGCCGCGACAGGCCTAAGTCGTTAAAACAGGTAGTGAGAGTTCCATCGACAAATACTCGGCATCAGGTGTGAATGTCAGGGATCCTCGGAACATAACTTTAAAACGGATGTCCCGTGTCACAGTAGGTGTGGCACACTAAAGAACCCTCACTGCTCAATGGTCGTAAGCGGCGAGCAAAGGCCTAAATTTGAAGCCCTGCACCAATCTTGGTGAGGTATCCATATCAGTAGAAAATTCTCTCGCTCTCTCTCTCTCTCTCTCTCTCTCTCTAGAGAGAATGAGAGAGAGAGAGAGAGCGAAAGAGAATTTTCTACTCATATGGATACCTCACAGTATCGAGAGAGAGAGAGAGAGAGAGAGAGCTGTTAAACAAGATTCAATCAATCAATCAGCAACGAAAACATCCGATACTTTCAGAATAAATTGTCCACCGTTAACAATACCCTCCGTTCGTGTTCTGACTCCGCTTACCGTTTACTGTTCAACGCTCATGTTTATAATATATTAATAGCATAATACATTTAAAGATTATTTCCCAGTTTGAATTTCCCGCGATATTTCATGTGTGTATTGAACTATTCCCAGAATGCACTGTATTTTGTTTGACTGCCATCTTTATTAAACTTGTTAGACTGTTCACACGTGTTTCTCGATCTCCCGCACTAAACATGGTGTCAGAAGACTTAACACAGTAAGGAAACGCCTAGAGACTGTAAGTGTTTTTCAGGTGACATTTCCGATATTCTGAACCATTATGCCTAAATTCAACCCGCCAGAATCGTTCGACTTTAGCCGACCAAGCGAGTGGCCGGAGTGGAAACAGCGATTTTGCAGGTACCGAACCGCCACGAAACTTGACAAGGAGGATGAAGCCATCCAAATTAGTTCATTGATATATGCCATGGGACTGCAGGCGGAACACATAGTTAAGTCTTTCGTATTTGGTGACGGGGAAGATGAGACAAAGTTCGAGGTAATTCTGAAGAAGTACGATGACTAGTTTGTACCCAAACGTAACGTGATTCACGAAAGGGCCAAATTCCACCTGAGATCGCAAGCTCAAGGAGAATCAGTGGAAACTTTTATTCGTTCACTGCATGAACTCTCAGAACATTGTGATTTTGCTAACAGATCCGAGGCAATCCGAGATATCAGAGAAACTGCAGCTAACCAAGGATTTGACTCCTGAGAAAGCGTCAGAAATGGCCAGGAGTTCTGAATTAGTGAAATCTCAAATTAGAGATCTACAATCCAAAAATTTGGATGCGGTACGGGTGAAACGTCATACTCAAGATCCGCCACACCAAGTAAATCGTGGAAGAGGTGCGCAACGGACTCGCGGTGGACAGTCTAGTCGCGGCAGAGGATCTAATAATCAGAACCGACAGAATGCGAATTTACCGTTGTGTGGAGCGTGCAATCGTAAACATTACGAGGGTCAGTGCCCAGCTCATGGACGGCGATGCAGAAAGTGCAACCGTAGGAATCATTTCGCAGTGTGCTGTCGTTCCAACACTGTTGCCGGTGTTCGTGAAATTGTCGACGACGACAATGATCATCATGACTACTTTCTAGGTTCAGTGACCGCGTGCAACGAGGGAGAACCGTGGTTTGTTAAACTTAAAGTTTGTGGTTCAGAGATTCCGTTCAAGATTGATACTGGTGCTGACATTTCCATCATGTCAGAATACACGTACAAATCGCTACCATTTCAACCAAAATTACATGTGAACAACAGCAAACTACAAACGCCAAACGGTGATCTTCACTCACTTGGAAAATTCAAGGTTACTACTCGACATAAGAATCATCCTTATTCATTTCACGTAGTTGTGATTCCAAGCACCGACTCTCAGAATAATCTTCTATCAAGATCAGTTGCGTCTACCATGGGTCTCATTCAGAAGATAGGAAGTGTCATAGAACATCACGGTACTATGAAAGGTGACCCAGTGAAAATTGTTCTCCGATCTGATGCGCAACCGTATTGTGTTACGACTGCTCGACGAATACCGTTCGCTCTTATGCCGAAAGTGAAAGCAGAACTCGACAAACTAGAAAATGATGGTATCATTCGTAAAATTAATGAACCTACTGACTGGTGTGCACCAATTGTTCCAGCAACAAAGAAAAACGGTGATGTGCGTATTTGCATCGATCTGAAGCGTCTTAACGAAGCCGTTAAACGTGAGTACTACATGCTACCGAATCTGGACGATATCTCTCCGAAATTAAGCGAAGCGACCATATTCTCTAAATTGGATGCAGCATCAGGATTTCATCAACTTAAACTGCACGAGGACAGTCAAAAATTGACTACATTTATTACTCCTTTTGGAAGGTACTGTTACACGCGCGTACCGTTCGGAATCTCGTCAGCACCCGAGATATTCCAAAGGCGCATGGGAGAAGTACTATCTGGGTTGGAAGGCGTAGAGTCGATAATAGATGACGTCATCATCTATGGATCTTCACGCAATGAACACGACCGCAGATTAAAAGCAGCATTGGATCGTATTAGAGATGCAGGGATCAAGCTAAATCCCAACAAGTGCGAATATCGAAAGGAGAAAATTGAATATTTTGGACACATCATCTCGAAAGATGGTGTTCAACCTAGTCCAGAACGTGTGCGCTCTATTCTGGATTTGCCACCACCGACTAACATCAGTGAGTTGCGTCGTATTATCGGGATGATCAATTATCTTGGTCGATTTGTTCCTGATCTATCCAGTATCATGAACCCTATCAATAATCTGTTAAAATCAGACACAGCGTGGACTTGGGATGAATCTCAGCAAAGTGCGTTTGACCGTGTGAAGAAACTCATTACAGAAGCGCCAGTACTTGCATTTTACGATATGACTCGACCCACTATCGTTAGTGCGGATGCAAGTAGTTTCGGTATCGGTGCAGCGCTATTTCAAGTTGTGGATGGAGAGACTAAACCAATCGCATTTGCGTCTCGCACACTTACCGAGGCAGAGCGTAAATATGCGCAAATTGAGAAGGAATGTTTGGCCGGAGTGTGGGCATGCGAGAAATTCGACCGATACCTCATGGGAATTGGATCATTCGAACTGATTACGGACCATAAGCCGTTAGTACCGCTGATTAATACTCAAGATCTCAATAAAGCGCCATTGAGATGCCAGAGATTACTGATGAGATTACGTAGGTACAATGTCGTAGCGAAACATGTTCCAGGAAAACAGCTCGTGGTTCCGGATACGCTTTCGAGAAGTCCTCTCAATATCAGTGATCAAAGCAATACTGTTGAAGATGTTACCGCATACGTAGCGTCCGTGGTCAATACGAAACCATTATCAGATAAGAAATTGGAAGAAATTCGTAACTAAACATCTTCAGATCCGATTCTACCTGTCGTCATGAGATACACTATGCAAGGTTGGCCGCAAAAAGAAAATTCATTGTATGCGGAGTTGAAACCATATTTCGCGCCAAGATTCGAATTCTCAGTGTCTGATGGTATACTGTTCTATAGAGACAGACTAGTGATTCCAGAATCCCTGAGAGCTGATGTACTCGCAGCGATACATACAGGCCATTTGGGACTGAACAAGTCAAGAGAGCGTGCAAAGTCATCAGTATGGTGGCCTGGATTATCAAGTGATTTGGAACATTTGATCAGGTGTTGCGAGTTTTGTAATACCAACCGTCCGTCACAGCGTAGTGAGCCACTTAAAACTACTCAGCTTCCTAGTCGTCCCTGGGTAAGGGTTGGAGCTGATCTTTGCGAATTACAGGGCAAAAATTACCTTGTAGTGATGGATTACTTTTCTCGGTATTTGGAGATTGCCTACCTGGACAATATCACAAGTAATCACGTAGTTGGCAAATTAAAGAATATGTTTGCCAGATGGGGCATACCCGAGGAACCTGTTAGTGATAACGGTGGACAGTTCAGTTCGAAATCATTCAGACAGTTTTCGATTGATTATGGATTTCATCATACATTCTCCAGTCCTCATTATCCTCAAGCAAATGGAGAGGCAGAGAGTGCGGTTAAAGTAGCCAAACGAATACTCAAACAGCCGGATGTATTTCTAGCCCTAATGGCTTACCGCAGTACCCCCGTACATGCGACAGGTACTAGTCCATCTGAACTCATCATGGGACGTAAAATCAGAACTACCGTTCCGATTTGTTCTGATCAACTAGAGCCTGGATGGCCGGACCTAGGAAAAGTTAGGGAAAAGGACAGACAATCCAAGCACAGGATGCGTGTAAACTTCAATCGTGTGCATGGAGCTCGCACTTTAAAACCACTTTACGTAGGTGACCGTGTTAGGGTGAAAACTGATAAAGAAAAGTCTTGGGATGAGGCAGGAATCGTCACATCTGCTGATTACGCGAACCGCTCATACTTTGTGAAAACTCTCAGTGGAGACCTCAGGAGAAATCGTAAGCACTTGCTTCATGTCAATGATGAAATGCAAGATTCATCTGTGCCAAGAGATTTTCAGTGTTCTTCCGCTATGGAACCGGAACCGGAAATTCCGATGGGGAACCAGAATTCAGAGGAATCGCTGTGTACCGAAACAACCACACCACTTACCAATGAAACTCCGAGTGTACCTGTTACAAACATTCCACAGAGTAGCACTCCACCAGCTACCGTAAGGCGTAGTGGTCGCGAAATAAAACGCCCCAAATACCTAAGTGACTATTTGCTGTGAATTTATTCATAAGTCATGTCAGACATTTTGAACAGTTTTGCTATTCATTTACTTTAATGTACCTGGTATTCATTTTTGCACATTTCACTGGAAGTGAATAGAGACATTACACAGTTGTATGTAATTATGTTATAAAGACAGTCAACTCTAATCATTATATAAAGATATTTTGATACATTGAAAAATTCAATTCCTATGTACTGTACATCTATTTTTGCTTCAACTATTCCTAATTTTGGTAAAGATAAATTTTTGAGATTTATAATCTTAAGGAAGGAGATGTTTATAATATATTAATAGCATAATACATTTAAAGATTATTTCCCAGTTTGAATTTCCCGCGATATTTCATGTGTGTATTGAACTATTCCCAGAATGCACTGTATTTTGTTTGACTGCCATCTTTATTAAACTTGTTAGACTGTTCACACGTGTTTCTCGATCTCCCGCACTAAACAGCTCACACATATTTCACTCTGCGTTCATTCACCGTTTGTTTGAACAAATATTGCATACAGGATGTGTGCTACCCAACATACGTAATCATGTGTTTGTAGTTTGAGAAATACTCGGAAATGGAATGTAAAACCAAGAAACAAACATGAATTGCTACTGTGATTTAGAAGAAAATTCATTGAAAAAATGTAACTCCTTGCGTTGAATTTGTTTACTTATTATGAAAGAAACCTCATCTATCCACCACATATTGCCAGTTCTGTGTTCACAAGTATAATGTCAATCATTCGCAGCGATTACTCCGGCGGGGAGGGGATAACTTGTCCGTTTCATTTAATGCATTAGGCTTGTGCAGAAGTAATACAAATGCAATAAAGGGATTAGAAATACCATGTGTTATACATAGAGTTTATAAACAACAAGACGCCAGGATTAATCGCGTCACAGACTGATGATTTTATCCACGGCAGACATTGTATGCAGTTTTATTACCTACATATAATGTGAAAAATCAATTTAGAAATGTGTAATACCACAAGATGTTGAACGTTTCCATTGTTCTGCATTATGTCATTATGCAGTATCAACGATTTGAAGAAGAGAATATGTTGACGTTACGGTACTACCGCTAGGCGGGAGTAATAAGATACCTACACTCTCAAATAATGACATCTTATACTGTTTATCTGACATTTTAATATGCTCATCTGAAATCTTATACTGTTTATCTGTTATCTTTTACTGCTAATTTGATATATCACACTGTTTATCTGATATCTCATACTGTTTATTTGATATTTCATACTGTTTATTTGATATCTCATACTGTTAATCTGATATCTCATACTGTTTATCTGATATTTCATACTGTTTATTTGATATCTCATACTGTTTATCTGATATCTCATACTGTTTATGTCCAAACAAACTATGGTACCTGGTGAAAGAAGATCCGTCGAAACGGTTGCTATTTAATTTTCTCATACAGCTTTCATTTATGAAAATCGTTTCTAAATTGTGCTCATTCTGTGACAAATATTCGGATAACTACAACTTGCACATTCTCCTCGAATGCTTTTACACATTAGATGATAGACAATGTCTTTTAGAAATGATATTAGATATTATTGATGTTCATGAATATGTTCTTTTTGAAAATCAGGATACAGAAAAACAATATCTATCGTTACTGGGTTGTATTGATGAAACTAGTTTTAATGAAATATCCTTTTGTAAATGGGAAGAAATAATGCTGTGTGTTGCAACGATAATATACAGAATAAGAAGTTGCTTTATTGTAGATTGCCGAAAGTTCTAGATGATTTGTTACCTAAATATATGGTTATATATATTATAGACATGTTACTTATATTCTCCACTATGTAAATATGTTCTATGTTTAATACATGTAATTTCCACAAACTCTCCGTTAAGTCGGAGGAAATAAAGAATATCTTATCTTATCATAACTCGAACAAAGTATACAACATTAAAGGTAGGGTAAACAAGGGCCCTAATAATTGTAATATGCTTTGTTTACACTGGATATTATTTAGAACTGTACTGTAAAACACTTCCGTTTATCCTGTTACTGAATTATCCATTAATTATTTTTCTTATCATTAATTGCTGTTTGATTAATCGCATGTTCAATATTTTTTTCTTCCTGCAGGAAATATTTAACAGCGTTTAAATAATTGTAAATTGCACGTCTTGTCAGAAACACGTACAAAATCATACAGGACGTTAAACAGTATAAAACAAACTATATCTTGTTAAAAACATGCGTACAAAACCGTTTAAGTATCATATTTCTCAAGTCACGTGTCTTTATTTCTCCTGGAAACGGTTTACAAGTAAACTATATAATTTTATGTTGTCGGGTGATGTCGGCACTGTAACATTTATGTATTTGTTTCAATATTCCAATCTTTTATAATTACATGATTATGAAAGAGAGCCGCGTTGATCTAGAGGTTAGAGCTTTCGCCCCGTATATGGAAGGTCGGCATTTGAATCCCGGCCGCGACAGGCCTAAGTCGTTAAAACAGGTAGTGAGAGTTCCATCGACAAATACTCGGCATCAGGTGTGAATGTCAGGGATCCTCGGAACATAACTTTAAAACGGATGTCCCGTGTCACAGTAGGTGTGGCACACTAAAGAACCCTCACTGCTCAATGGTCGTAAGCGGCGAGCAAAGGCCTAAATTTGAAGCCCTGCACCAATCTTGGTGAGGTATCCATATGAGTAGAAAATTCTCTCTCGCTCTCTCTCTCTCTAGAGAATTTTCTACTCATATGGATACCTCACAGTATCGAGAGAGAGAGAGAGAGAGAGAGAGAGAGAGAGAGCTGTTAAACAAGATTCAATCAATCAATCAGCAACGAAAACATCCGATACTTTCAGAATAAATTGTCCACCGTTAACAATACCCTCCGTTCGTGTTCTGACTCCGCTTACCGTTTACTGTTCAACGCTCACACATATTTCACTCTGCGTTCATTCACCGTTTGTTTGAACAAATATTGCATACAGAATGTGTGCTACCCAACATACGTAATCATGTGTTTGTAGTTTGGGAAATACTCGGAAATGGAATGTAAAACCAAGAAACAAACATGAATTGCTACTGTGATTTAGAAGAAAATTCATTGAAAAAATGTAACTGCTTGCGTTGAATTTGTTTACTTATTATGAAAGAATCCTCATCTATCCACCACATATTGCCAGTTCTGTGTTCACAAGTATAATGTCAATCATTCGCAGAGATTACTCCGGCGGGGAGGGGATAACTTGTCCGTTTCATTTAATGCATTAGGCTTGTGCAGAAGTAATACAAATGCAATAAAGGGATTAGAAATACCATGTGTTATACATGGAGTTTATAAACAACAAGACGCCAGGATTAATCGCGTCACAGACTTATGATTTTATCCACGGCAGACATTGTATGCAGTTTTATTACCTACATATAATGTGAAAAATCAATTTAGAAATGTGTAATGCCACAAGATGTTGAACGTTTCCATTGTTCTGCATTATGTCATTATGCAGTATCAGCGATTTGAAGAAGAGAATATGTTGACGTTACGGTACTACCGCTAGGCTGGAGTAATAAGATACCTACACTCTCAAATAATTACATCTTATACTGTTTATCTGACATTTTAATATGCTCATCTGAAATCTTATACTGTTTATCTGTTATCTTTTACTGCTTATTTGATATATCACACTGTTTATCTGATATCTCATACTGTTTATTTGATATCTCATACTGTTTATCTGATACCTCATACTGTTTATCTGATATCTCATACTGTTAATCTGATATCTCATACTGTTTATCTGATATCTCATACTGTTTATCTGATATATTATGCTCCTGTTTTTCTGATGTCTTATACAGTTTATCTTATCTTGTTATACACCTTCATTTTTTCATATTTAAAACTAATACAATTTAGAACCAACATTTTAACTGTTAACTCAACTCTCACACTCGGAATAGTCTGCTCCATTTCTATTGGCTACGCAAGTCACGTGATCCATCTTATTTTGTGGAGTGTTTGTATGGGTATTGAAGATGTGAATCTGGAGAAGGATTTTGATTTTCTTCCATTTTTGAAAAAAATTACAGGTTGTTGAACTTGGTCCATTTTGAGGAAATCTAGATTTTTAAGTTAAGACCCTTTGTTCATATGAAAGTTTGTCCAGCCTCATGATGATGATATTACCTGAAGCAAAGTTATACAAATTATAACACAAGAAAAAAAAACCTATATAAGCATTTCACGGGCGTATTATGTACCGTTTGCGGTACTCTTGTTCAGTTATCTAGTGGTGCCCAGTATTGGTGGAAGAGAGAACCCAGATACAATGTACCTGGGAAGAGACCACCAGGTACATTGTATCTGGGTTCTCTCTTCCACCAATAAAAACTGTTAGGAAGTTTTAACAGATATTTGCGTGTGTGTCATGATCTGGAATGAAATATATCCTCCTGAATGAGGACCCATGTTAGGTTTGTAATAGAGATTAATGTTAGCAACAAATATTATGATCTCCACTCTGGGAATAATGCTTAGTAACAATTCGCATTTGTGATCTACTAGTACTGTAAAAAAAAAAAAAAAAAACAAGTTTCAAATCTAAATGTGTACGGTTCAATGTCAGCTGATCAGAATCAAAGTACTGAAAGTACTCATGGGAGTTGAACATTGTGGAAATTCAGTTATAACAGATAGCACTGGAAGGGTAGGGGGATAAATGACTGAATATTATCATGATTTTAGATACAAATTAACTGTTGTTGTTTTTCAAAGCGTTACAACAGCAAACATGGATAATGGAAGTCCCATGGGCCACAATGCTCCTCGAGTAACTGAAGTCGTGTTGTTGTTTTCTAGAATTTCACCCCTTTATATTCTCATGAAAAATGTGACCACATATTATGGCCCAATCATTCAAATCAATATGGTTATCAATGCCCTGCAGTTATGAAGAAGTTTTTTCCCTGTATATATTCAAGTTTAATCCTAGTTGTAGCTAATTCTAAGGATTCATTACTTGAAAAGGTTGTCCAATATGCTAAACTGTCACCTGAGTATACTACAGTCCTGTAGACGATCAATGGAATGGTAAGTAATTGTATAATAACTCAAAATAAATGAAATGCAAAAAAAATTAAAAATCGTCCGGCATCGGAGATGCACAAACCGAGTTGCGCAAGGAATGGGCATAGAGGGAACCGGCAGAAAAGTTTGCAAGAATGATCAAGCAGGAAGCAAAATTTTGCGTACATAAATTTCAGCCGACTTAAATCCTTTGTGACCTTGACCATTAACCCTTGACCAAAATCAATAGGCTTCTTTGTCTCATCAAGGGCGATAATCCATCTAAGTTTAATTGAGATCCTATAATTTGTTAAAAAATTATAGTGCAGAAAACAAAATTTTCTCCACATTTCAGTCTATTTATAGCCACTGTGACTTTGACCTTTGACCTTGTGACCCCGGAATCGATAGGCTTCTTGTCTTATTGAGGGTGAAAATCGATCTAAGTTTAATTGAGATCCTATAATTCGTTCAAGAGCTATGGTGTGGAAAACAAAATTTTCTCCAAATTTCAGTCTATTTATAGCCAGTCACCTTGACCTTTGACTTAATGACCCCAGAATCAATAGACTTCCTGGTCTTACTGAGGGTGACAATCTATCTAAGTTTGATTGAGATCGTATGATTCGTTCAAGAGCTATGGTGCGGAAAACAATTTTTTCCCCAAATTTCAGTCTATTTATAACCACCTTGACCTTTGACCTAGTGACCCCAGAATCGATAAGCTTCCTCATCTTACTGAGGGTGACAATCCATTTAAGTTTGAATGAGATCCTATAATTTGCTCAAGAGCTATGGTGCGGAAATGAAATGTTGATGCGTGCCTGCCCAAAGGCACTTCATCAGATCATAAGCCGAGTTCGACTTCATCGCAACTCCGCTAAAAATGAAACACTAGTCAAATAATGTTATTTATTGCCAAGGTATTTGGGATATTATACTGTGGCTCAAACTGGGGGTGAATGAACCTGAGAGTATGGGAAGCATATAGTGGAATCAGACTTGTGATGCTGGAAATCTATAGTGATTAATAAACTATACATGTACAAGATCCATAACTATTTTTTTTCCAGTTTGTGAGGGAGAATCCTCATGTCTATTTCATCTGTAGACAAATAAACTGTAGACAAATAAACAATGTGTTTTGACCAGAGCAATTTCCAATCCTTTTTGCAGCATAAATTCAACATTGTGGCAACTGGGTTAAACTTTGATAGTGAAGTAATACATGGCAGCACCTTATCCCATGCTCTTAAAATTTCTGTTTGACACACACTCATGACATCCACTCAAACATTACAGAGTGCAGCAAAATCCCATTGTAACAGGGGATTCAAAATGGATAACTGGTACAAAATATGGTACATACTATTCGAAAAGGATAATGAATTTGACATATTGATGTCTTGAAAAAGGAAATTCTGACATCGGGGCTCTAAGCGTTTTCAAACATTGTCATTTGATAAAAGTGTTCTACATTTTTAAAAATAGAGATTAATTTGTCTTTACATACATAGGTGAGAAAGTTTCCATTATTCCTAGCCGAGACACACCATGTATGCGCAAAAAATTCATAAACAAATATCAAAATACTCGCGTAGAAAATGTGGACCTTACCGTCATCAAGTGCTGCGAAACACGCCATTTCGAGATTTTCGCCGACGAAAGCTCGGTAACAGTAATGAATAAGGTACACTCATTTTGTATCTATTTTGTGACTTTTTTTTATTAAAAGGAACAGTTCTCTAATGTGTAACGTGCAATTACTACGTAAGTCAATAACTTGAAGCATGAAGCAGTTTCACTTTGCAACCGGATATAAGAAATTTTATTTCGTATTCCGATCCCGATCGAAAAGTTGTTGACTGGGAATGACGTGTTTTAATTCAATATACATGTAACATCAAGCATTTTTTATATCACATTAAAAAAAAACCCAAATATATACACATACACAATGTTGTAGAGTTATTTCTTGTAAATTTTCTGAGGTTTCGCACCATATTCGATATTTCGCGCCACGGTGTCAATAGGTCTTGTGTGCAGTTGTCGTTCGTTTCCCTATCAATGTTTATAGGTGACGCTGCGCTACAAACGACAAATTTCAACCTTATCTTTTATTTTTCTATGTATATCAGTATCAATTTGATCGAAATCTTGTATTCAAATTGATTTGAATACAATATCATTGCATTTACTTACATGTCAATTATCAAAATTAGATTAATTCAGAAAAGTTACATGGATTATTTAATGGCGGATGTTTATAAAAGTTTATGTTGATTTACCTAGGAGTAAATCAGCTGACACAGAACCCCCGCTGACGACCACTATACAAATCAATACAAATTACTGCGCAGAAAAGTGCGTGTTGACCAAGGGAGATTGAACATAGTTCAACTCCCAAAAAGAATAATTGAGCAATATGCGGATGCTACATGTTTATTCGAAAGAGCATTGTACCAGCTTACCATTACGGTAAAATGTTTAACTGGTCCGCATCATCACTCTTTCTTCCAACTTAATTTATGTCTAAAACTGGACTGTTCCAATGAAATAATGTGTGCACAATGTTTTCCGTGATTTATATATAGCACTGAGGAATTGGCTAACATGTTGCTTTTTATACATCTGGGTTTGATTTCTTAGTATTACTGACCTGTTCTCGTCAAGTTGAAGATACCGAACAATCTCATAAAAATTACACAATTTAAAGTAGTGCAAATGGACCCCTGTAAAAGTAAATACGAGGTATCTGGTATGGCAGTAGTGATGTGTATGCGGTGTTAATGAAAATGTGGGTGGTGTATAGGTGATGTTTACGAAAATGTGTGTGGTGGTATGTGGTAAGACGGTAGAGATATATGGTGTAGATCAAATACATCATTTAGAATTTTTTGTCATTTGGGATCTGATTTTCTTGTTTTAAGTGTCTTTTTTATAGTACAAGTTACAGCTAGTTAATAATCGCGCAAGTATTTCGCAAAATTTCAATAAGGATATATAAGGTAATATTGCTAGTTTAACAATAGATGATTTCTCCATCAGCAGGTTTTCAAACATCATGGACAGAGACTGTGCCCATCATACGCAAGTATCAATCGTTTCAGCCAATCACAGCTCTTGAATTCTTGCTGAAGAGTATAAATAAGAAAGAGACACAACGCTGATCTACAGTGTATCTGGTGATCAACACATCATGTTCGGTTTAAAGGTAAGTGTACTATCATTGAATTAAGCTAATTATTGTATATCAGGGACGTATCATCTAAAATAGCATTACTCTAATTAGTCTTTACTCTGTATTTACACCATTTTCAGTTCCTCCAGCCGTTTGTTATAAACTGCATACCTGGACCGCTATTTAATCTTTTGAAGAATTTGACTGAAAGGTTTACCATATTTTGTTTATTGGTAGTGTCCCTTATTTCATCACTCCACTCTCACTAGAAATGGATTGATATTCAGTACGGATCAAACGTAAATCATCTTTGTATTTCTTTAATTAGATATGGATTGTGGGTGTGACGATTCTGGCCTGCATACGATCCTCGGAGTTGTACTGGTATATTGGAGGTAAACTTGTGTACATAAATAACATAATTATATATGTAAATATTGTCGATGAGTAAAACACCACCGATATTGTCCAGTTCTTTAACAAATTACCGCGTTTACCGCGTTATCTATCTTGCTTCAAGTTCATTCCATGCAAAAATCAAAAATGTCCTGGGGGTATTTTTTTTTAAATTTAGGTATTCCTTAGTTCAATAAGTGTGAACTTTGAACAGTATGTCGCTTTTTCAAAGGACACTCGAAACACTGTCTCCACGCTGTTATATGGTGACATGTGATTTTGTTAGGATTTGTGAATTTGTTAACGATTTTAACATTATTATTGTACCAGTGGCTTTGAGAGAGAACGTAAGATAAAATGTCGAAGGTTGATGAATTAACATCCTGGTTGAAAGTTTAACTTTGCTATCGATGCTTGAAAGTGAATTTCCCACTTCCGATTATTAATTGCACATTCATGTCAGCTTTTTAGATGTTTTATCTGGTTACCAGATTCAATCTGTTGCTCTATAGTAAAATGTTTCTTCGTCTAATGGCACAAGTACTCCTGCAGTGTAATATCTACACAAGATTGGTGTGGCCTTCAACTCGACATCTATCTATTTATCTACCTCTCTATATATATATATAATGAAAATCAGAATGACGCATTCCATAAAAAACAATCATTTACTGCTAGCGCTTTCTCCGATTTTCGAAAGCTTTATTCGAAAGCGCTAGCAGTAAATGATTGTTTTTTATGGAATGTGTCATTCTGATTTTCAATATTTATTTACAACTGTGCCGAATCAACTTCTAATATATATACATATATATATATATATATATATATTAATAATAATAATACGCATTTGACATATGTCAACTCGATGTATCCCAAAATATGAATTATTTGTCCTGGCCTCAAATGGACATAGTAGCCTAATTCTATCGTAACGTTTTCATGGTGATGTAGAGGAGGGAGGCTTCTATCAAACCTAAATTTCATCATCCACAGGGTAGAGGTTCCGACTCCAGAGCAGAACAAAACTTAAGATACATTGTTTATGCGTAATAGATGTAAGTAACATATTCCTTAATGCAATTGATACTAAATTGAAAGTAAATGGATATTTGAAAGGAGCAGGTAGCCCTTTATCAAAATAGTAAATTCCATGGTCCTAGTGGGTAAGAGTTTTGGTATCGGGGCAAGGCCAAGATTATCATGGTGATTATTGTCTTTATCGTTTGAAAAAATTTTCATTGATTTTGACATTAACGGATTTTTTTAAAAAAAAAAATTGATGCATATACAAGACAATAGGAAGGCCAGGTTGTGGATTTCGCAACCCCATGGTTCTTGCTCTAGCGAGGGACCAAAATAGTCATATAATGTTAATATGGCATGTATTATGTTATATTGTGAGTCAGTATGGATACTTTCGGGGGCATTTGTGCTTTAGGGACACTTGTTAAATATTAGAATTAACATATTCAGATAATAAATATTATCATATATTTCAGAACCCTTGGTGCTAGTGATACTTTTAAAGTAATACCATCTGTCATTTTGGAATCGAAAATTTTTGTTGCAAAATAGTGATTTACTATTTCAATGACAGAAGAAATAAGGTTGATAAACCTTTGATATTAATATTTGTGTTAAAAACCTATCTAGAATATATTGAATGCTTTCAAATTACAAATCAATGCTTTCAAATCTTTTCAAACTAAAAATCTCAGTACTTTCCATACGAATGCAACTGGATGGTTCCGGGTTTCAACGGCATGATGTTATTGTTTTACAGGAACAACATGCCTGACTTACGATGACTACACGGGAGCACATTACCTGGGAACACAGAATGTCACGAAGAACGGAGATGCGTGCCAGAGATGGGACAGCCAGACGCCACATACTCACCGGTTTACATACCTTAACGACCACAGTAATTACTGCCGAAATCCAGAAAAGACGCAAAGCGCCCCCTGGTGTTTCACAGTAAATCCAGAAGTTCGTTGGGCTCTGTGTGATATTCCCCATTGCGGATATTAATGATTAATATGAAGGAGTAAAACATATCACTAGCGTATTAATTTGTCTATATGATTTCTTGTAATATTTTCTTAAAGTTCTGTTGAATTTACTATTTTTTATCTTTAAAGGTCGTGATAGATGAATATGAGGTTTTTATTATATTCTTCGTGCATTCTTAGTAAATATTGCGCTCGATATCAGCAAGAGAAGAAAAACAAATTAATAAATGTACAACAAAAAGAAGATTGACCATTACTTCGTACTTTATTAATGTTCACTACGCTAGCTAAGTTTCCCTGTTCTATGCAAATCATGACGTAGAATAAAGGATTTATAATGTGTATTTGCTTCCTTTGGTTTGTTTCCTTGTTTTTTCCCTGGCCCAAGAAATAGAAAAAGGGAGATTTTTGTTTTTGTTTTTCTACATTATTTTCAAATGAAAGAAAAAAGTGAACAAGCTCACACATCTCACGCTCCAGCATTGCTTGACAATGTATTATACAATGAATGGTAATGCCACAAATTACAAGAACAGGATAGATGGGCCCGAAATTCTAAGTTCAAAAGGGGCATAACTCCTAGAGAAATTATTGAATAAGAATTCCCTGTGAGTATGCACATTTTCATTAAGATCAGTGATTTATTGTAAGCTGTGTTGAATTGTTTCTTTCCGCTCTCAACTTCTAACTAGAGTTATCGCTCTTGCAACAATATGAATATTGTAATACGGTAGATAAATGCTAAAAGCTCTGGATATCAGTTATCCCTTTAATACACTTAGTAGAGCACTTGGTTGCCGTGTCAAAGTTCTTGGATTCGATCGTCATCACCTGTATGTCTATGGTACATGTACACCAATATCACATTTGTTAAACCAGGTTTATAAGGCGTAAACTGTTTTTAATACAGTGTTAATTATGTCGGTTGAAACTACTAATATGTCTAACATTGGAAACTATATATTATACACCTGGCTGTGAGGACAATAGTTGCTGTCGAGGGGGACAATAAACTTGCTATTGTCCGAATAGTCAGTAAATAGGTGTTTTATTATACCAAAGTAGACTTTACTTGTGTCAGACATTGGAATGAAAATCCCCCTCCGTCTGGTAGACTTTACTTGTGTCAGACATTGGAATGAAAATCCCCCTCCGTCTGGTAGACTTTACTTGTGTCAGACATTGGAATGAAAATCCCCCTCCGTCTGGTAGACTTTACTTGTGTCAGACATTGGAATGAAAATCCCCCTCCGTCTGGTAGACTTTACTTGTGTCAGACATTGGAATGAAAATCCCCCTCCGTCTGGTAGACTTTACTTGTGTCAGACATTGGAATGAAAATCCCCCTCCATGCAAAACGTTCTTCCATGATTGTCGTCTGGTACACAAGTTAGAGTTACATGACATTGACGTCACGATCCGGATAAAACCAAAAAAGTTCCTAGATGAAAAGCGAGGGAAATCAAATGCTGACGGTGAATAGTTCAACAAATATTTCACCATGGTCAAATAGCACAAAAACTATTTTATGGAAGAGAGTGTTTAGAAAAACTAGAAAGTTTATTCGACATATCTTTATATAGAAAAATACACTGAGGTATCATAAACATATTTGTCAAATGCAAAACCAGGTTTATCAAATTAATGTACATATGATAAGATTGGACATATCATGGTAAGGCATCCATGACCATCTGTCTGTATGTTTTTCTGTTAGTTTTCCATGCCCGACTTTTAACTTGGGCGTATTGCTAAAATCATCAGCATTGGTCTGCTGATGCATCTCAGGAAGAATGCGTGTTGCACTTTAACTTTAAATCACTGTGGCCTTTAATCAAGACGATAATAGCCAAATATGCCAAACCTCTGTCCATCGCACAGGTCAATAAGCAATTATGCATCAAAAGCATTCTTTTTACATTTGTTTTGTTTGTTTGTTTTGATGTTTTCTGCCACACTCAACAATTTTTAAGTTATATGGTGGCGCCCAGTTTTTATTGGTGGAAGAGAGAACCCAGGTACAATGTACCTGGGAAGAGACCACCGACCTTCCGGAAGTAAATACCGAATAAACATTTAATTTAATTTTTTGGGGCCAAACACGTTTACATGAAAGTTTCCTGACATAGTGCAGGTTCAAGTTTTTAAAAATCATGATCCCCGGGGTAGGTTGGGGTCACAATATTAACATGCAAATATATATGGAAAATATTTAGATATGGGCCAGTGTGACTCAGGTGATCAATCAGGCCCATGGGTATCTTCTTTAAAAAAACCTGATATTTAGGGCAAAATTTTTAAGGCCATGGGATAGGATGAGGCTTTTTCAATTCAACCGACGATCTCATAGAACATCAAAGGCGCTCTTTGTTTTGTCTTGCATTGCGTCATTAGGGGAGATATGTCTTCTATGTCAATGTTAACATATTTCAGATTCTTGTGGAAATCATGAACAATATTTATCGTATCGTAAGGAGAAGGTGAAAATGTTTCGGTACCACTTACCTTAAAAACTTTCACCTTCGCAACTTTTTCGAACATTTCATCCATCTCCCGTGGGATTTCAGCTGCCACAGCTTCTGTAACAAGTTCGTAAACATCGTATCACGTATATGTTGGCTGGAGTTGGCGCACACTCTTATGGATATTTTTGTTGAAGCTTTCCCTTTAAGACACAGCTGTTGTTATTGGTTAATATGCATATTCTATCGTTTGGCATCTCTTCTCTTCATTGTTGTAATCATATCATGTTTGTCTAATTT
Organism: Ostrea edulis; assembly: GCF_947568905.1. Classification (NCBI taxonomy): domain Eukaryota; kingdom Metazoa; phylum Mollusca; class Bivalvia; order Ostreida; family Ostreidae; genus Ostrea; species Ostrea edulis. The sequence goes on from NC_079171.1 coordinate 25,835,694, forward strand.
GTACTCTGATTATATTCACTCAATAAGTAGGAACGTAGAAGGCAATAGCACATGTAACCTTGAACTTTGAATGGTGATATTATCATACATGACCCTATTAATAATCGAGATTATTTGAGTTTATATCAAATAGTCCGTATTAATTTTGATACACCCTGTAGGTCGGGTCTACGTGACTTTAGTGGCTAGATGGTACAAGTTAATTCGTATGCACTACGTCACACTCGGTACTCCCTGTGATCGAACCCATTCATTACATTTTTTCCAACCGAAGCAGCAACGTGGTTCTTGTATTAGAGGCGGAAACCAAGCACGTGGCCGAAGTTTTTTCTCCCCTTTTTGGATTTATTCCCTACACATAGCTTTTTGACAATTTTTTCCTGCATTAGGAATGCCACCTAAAAAACGAGCAGCGAGTCAGAGATCCCCGGCCAGGGGGGTCGGGATGAAACGTAATCGTCGGACAACAGCTCAACTCCGGGAACGAAGTCCAAATCACACGGCCACACCTTGGACGGATCGACTAGCCCCTGCAGAGAGGCAGCCACAGCCCCCTGAGGAGGTCCCTCGATTCCCAATCTATAATACATGTACACCGGATAACCCGGGTGAGTCTTGCAATTTTTTGTTGAACCAAGCGACATATTTACCCTTGGCTTTACCTTGTCAAATTACATCTGCATGCGATGATATCGGCATTCATGTCTCGCTTAAACTCAAGCAAAAAATATGGGAGGGGGGATTTATTGATCTGTCTGTCCTACTCAAATCTGCTACGGAATGGAGCAATTTGAGTCCCACGGGGATTTACAACTTGTCAATGGCAAGCTATGCGTAGTCAAGCGCCAACTTAACTCCTTTTTGAGCATAGAAAAGTGGACATCAGCCTTCATGATATACATGAGCATTGTACTTCAACATAGTCAAACGACCCAAGAAATGCTTAAGTACATGCGAGATATAGGGTTTGCAGCTAATCGTTCACAAAATTGGCAAAAGTATGACGACCAATTCCGACTCCGTAAGGCCTCCAACCCTACTATGTCTTGGGGCAAAATTCACAGCGAATTCTGGTTGATGTACATAAACAACCAATCAAATTTCTCTCATCCCTAGAAGGTGTCAAGCGGTTTATAGGTGTCTCAATATTTCAAGACTTCCTATATCTTACCAATTATTTGTTAAAGTCTTTCGTGCTTTAACATCAGTATGTCGCTCGCTTTTTTTTTCTTTTTTTTTAATCATGTCTTAATTTTTTCAGCAGCCTTTTCATTGGCAATTTTACGGTTTGCGCAGTCAGTAAGTTCTGTCATCGTCGATTCCACAAGTTTCTCAAAACCAGCTAGGTCAAGCGTTGGTATTTTCACATAGGTCCAAGACCAACCAAACCGGCAAACTCCTAGTTTGTCAAGTTATCTGCCCAACACTACTAATTAAGGCATATTTATAGCCCCCCTCCCATTACTTATATATTGCTCTTTTCATGCGGATGGCACTCCTACGACACGTTTTCAGTACCGAGAAGATACTGGCATGTTGCCCATAGTTGCATGATAAAAATTCATGGCTAACCTGGTTAGAGGTTTGTACATTGGACACAACCATGTCATCAAGGCTACTGAGATTGAGTTGTTCCGAACAGATGGCACTCGTCTGTATGTCGGTCCCGGGAAATCAATTATTTCTCAACAATATCAAGCGGCCGTGGAAGTTTTTCTTTTTTTTTTTTTCTTTCTTTTCTTCAAATGTCAAGGTTTTTCTTACCCGCCGCACAAGTAATTTATCATTTCGTGCTTGTTGCTGTTTGCCAATTGTGCGTTTACTGTAATTTTTGTGCAACTCCAGTTTCAAGTACTGTGGTTTAGTCAAATGACTTATTCTTATCCATGTAATTCTTTATTGTATTTTGAGTTTCACTCAGTTTTTAATCCTACAAGTTTTTTGTGGGGGACATTGTTCCAATGTCTGTGGCCGAACTGGGGAGTCGGTAATGGTATGTGATGACTGTTTCTGCTCCAAAACCTGGTTGTTTCCCCCACCTGCTTCTAAAGCAGGGGGCAATTTACAGTACTAAAAGTTGTACAAGTTAAAACAAGTAAACTAATAGTGGGGCCACCACCGGGGACGGTTGGGCTCACATCCACCTCACTTCAGTGAGGGGATGCTACAGTCTGATGCATGTTTGGGGCTTATGTCCAACATGATAATCTACATACCAGGTAGCACTGCAGGAGACAGGGTGAGAAGGGCGGGTCTCGATTACCTCCTTAGAACGCTGGCGTCCGTTCAGGTCTGGGCACGGAATGTTTTACTCGGGCCCCCAAGTGTACCCCTTACAAGTTAAGTTAAACTGGCTCACTGGGCGACTCCCCAGTTACCCCACAAAATTTTCACATGCGGCCGATATTGTCCATTTCAGTATATCCCGAATGTGTCATTGCTGTTATGAATAAATTGGTAAACGTTGCTTGTGTCTGTTTTTCACTTCAATGAGTCATGGACTGTTATTACAGCCAGTTTTTTGGTTTTATCTATCAGGCGGATTCTTTAATTAATCGAGATTATTTGAGTTTATATCAAATAGTCCGTATTAATTTTGATACACCCTGTAGGTCGGGTCTACGTGACTTTAGTGGCTAGATGGTACAAGTTAATTCGTATGCACTACGTCACACTCGGTACTCCCTGTGATCGAACCCATTCATTACATTTTTTCCAACCGAAGCACCCACCCACCCTCCCCCAATTTTAATTTGTATATGTTCTTTCCTTTTGGTTCTGCTGTTTCCTTCTCTTTCATAGGTTTCGCAACAGACGAAGACTTCCAACAGGTTACCTGGATAAAGTAAATGGTAAAGCCTGGACCACACCAAGTGTGACTGCATTGCCATTCGGGATGGAGTGCCTTAATAACAACTTTTTCAATGTTAAGGGGGAATTTTTAATATTAAGGCAAATTGTTGATACAGTGTATTTGAGTCTAATTAATTAGACTGTCGCATGTTTAAGGGGGGGGGGGGGTTGGGGACTGGGGAGTCGGTAATGGTATGTGGTGACTGTTTCTGCTCCAAAACCTGGTTGTTTCCCCCACCTGCTTCTAAAGCAGGGGGCAATTTACAGTACTAAAAGTCGTACAAGTTAAAACAAGTAAACTAATAGTGGTGCCACCACCGGGGACGGTTGGGCCCACATCCACCTCACTTCAGTGAGGGGATGCTACAGTCTGATGCATGTTTGGGGCTTATGTCCAACATGATAATCTACATACCAGGTAGCACTGCAGGAGACAGGGTGAGAAGGGCGGGTCTCGCTTACCTTCTTAGAACGTTGGCGTCCGTTCAGGTCTGGGCACTGAATGTTTTATTCGGGCCCCCCAGTGTACCCCTTATAAGTTAAGTTAAACTGGCTCACTGGGCGACTCCCCAGTTACCCCACAAAATTTTCACATGCGGCCGATATTGTCCATTTCAGTATATCCCGAATGTGTCATTGCTGTTATGAATAAATTGGTAAACGTTGCTTGTGTCTGTTTTTCACTTCAATGAGTCATGGACTGTTATTACAGCCAGTTTTTTGGTTTTATCTATCAGGCGGATTCTTTAATTAATATATTGTAGAAAACGAGGAAGAATTGGTTGATTTCGCATCTGAAGCAAATGAGGTGGTAAGGAAGAATAAGGAAAAGAAAAAGATGTTTGACTTGTTGAGAAATATTGATTTTTACGAGAAAAAATTCGCTGCGGGAGATAAGAGAGCAAGGAAGGAAAAATGCTAATGAATGAATCGAGAGAGCAGAAGAAATGAGCCCGAAGAAAAAGAAAACAAACACATCAATAATACCGGCAAAGAAATCAACAAAAAGGCTATATCAGAGAAAAAAAGACTGCCCAGGATGAAGTTTTAAGGAAAGAGACTCAAGAAATTTAAAACAAGACATCGTCATCTTGGGCTTCCCAATTTGAAAATAGTGAGACAGACCACGTCTCGTCAACATTGATAAGCACTGGTAGACAAATTATACAGTCAGAGATTATAGTGCAAGAGCAATTTGGACTTCATTCAACTCCCATAAAGTTGCTTAATCAATCACACGAGAAGATTCCAGGTATTGTTAACATTAAAATTTGATATAAATTATACTATTATAAAGGAACTATTTTAAAATTTCTTGGTTATGTTTTTAATATTTGATGTCTAATGTTATTGATATTTTTTTTTTTTGCAAGTTGACGAAATACTAGTATATCAGTAAAAAAAAAAAAACAAAAAAAAAAAAAAACACCAATCAACAGCAGCAACCTAAAACCACAAAATATGCTCTTCCGTTATTTCTACTTGTTGTGCACACCAATGTGTCCTATGTACCCATTGCATAATTTATAGTAGAGGCAGAACGAACAGAGAATATTTTAGAGGCACTCCAGATAATTAAAGCCTGTAACTCATTGTGGGATCCTAACTATTTCATGCTAGACTATTCTCATCAAGAATAATAACCCATGCATGAGTTATTCCCTGATGCAGCCAAATATCTGTGCACTTTCGATGTGGAACAAGCTTGGAGATCCGGTGGTATAAACAGAGAAAGATTATTTCGATGTGGAACAAGCTTGGAGATCCGGTGGTATAAACAGAGAAAGATTATTTGATACTTGTCTATAAAATATACATCCAGCTGATTAATTACTTTTATTGAACACTCTGAATTTCAAAGTTGGCAGTGTTGAAAAAATTAAAACAATTTAAATTATTATTTCAGAAGAGAACAATTTCAAGAAATCTGAGAAAGAAAAACTCCTTGATGCATTGGGCGATATTGCCAGAGCTCCATCCGTGAACCTTTATCAGAAAGCAAGGGAATCTCTGATCAATCTTCCTGTTTTCACTGAAAATCCAAAAGTGAAAACTTACTTTGAAACAAGGTGGTTAAACATACCGGAAATAAGTTAAACATTGTTTGTGAATTTGTTCATTTGAAAGAGTTCTTGAGTATTAAATGTATTAACATTTGATAAATGTTTTGACATTGCACAAAATCATGTCAATTGTATTGATACTCAATTATAACACCCCTTAGAATACATTTGGGGTGTATATATTTTATATGGATAATAATCATATATTTTACAAGTACTTGAAAACATGTATTCTGAGATTTGATTGTGAACAATAGTACACATATGGATGTTACTGAAGTTGAACTGATGATGATGATTAAATCCTTGATAAAGAATGCATCGTTTGATGTAAAAAGGATCCACTATTCAATATTAAAATTTCGTTTAAACATATTTTTATTGCAAGTGTAAAGAATGCTGGAGTTGATTCACTGTAAATTTTGAATTATTTCATTTTTGTATATGTAAGGGCAGATAAGGCTTCTAAACTGCATAAAATACTGCAAACATTTAGGACCTTTCTGTATGTAAGTATAGGTTGTTAAAACATTCTTAATGATGTAACATGTTTTAATGTTTATGAAAACTTAGCATACCTTCTATTGAGCCTTTACTTGTTTAAAAATATTCAACGATACATCTGTACTTAACAGATTACATGCGTGATAGAAAAGATTCTATTTACACTATTCTTATGCAAAAGATACTACAAGAATATATTTACATAATACAATTTCTGTAAACAAAAATCATAATTAGTTATATTAAAAGAAGTTTTCAGCAGGAATAAATGTGTGATTATGCATAGAACCAGAAGATATATGATACTAGCATGTCATACACCTTTCTACATAAAAAAAATGATAATGCAATGTCTCATTTCAAAAAAAAAAAAATTCAATGTTCTGTGGTTGAATATGGAATTTATTTTATGAGTGGGGCAGGATCCTGTTATTTTCACAAGTGCAAATTAAGTACCATTAAAAATATCAAATAATCCTGACTCGATAGACATCATGGTCCTCCTAGGTAAGTTGACATGAAATTCCATGCAATGTGTCAGGAATCTGATGTAAGTCAATACTGCATGCTAGTAAAAGATAAGTGAACACGAGATCCCATGTATTATATCAGGAATATCATGTCAGTCAATACAGCATGCTCCTTCTAGGTAAGTTAACATGAGATTACTTTCATTATGTCAGGAATCTGAGGCCTGTCAATACATCATGCTCGTCCTAGATAGGTTGACATAAGATTCCATGCAATGTATCAGGAATCCTATGTTATTCAACACAACATGCTCCTCCTGGATAAGTTGACATGAGATCCTATGCATTATGTCAGGAATCCTATGTCAGGCAATAAATATCCCTCCTATATAAGTTGACATTGTGCATTGTGTAAGAAATATCATGTCAGTCAATACAGCATGCTCCTCCTAGTTAAGTTGACATGAGATTCCATGCATAATGTCAGGCATCTAGGGGTAGTCAATACAGCATGTTCCTTTTGGATACGTTGACATGAGATTCCATGCATTGTTTCAGAAATCCTATGTCGCACAGTACAACTTACTCCTCCTAGGTAAGTTGACAGGAATATCCATGCATTGTGTCAGGAATATCCTGTTACTTAATACAGCTTTCTTCTCCTTGGTACGTTGACAGGAAACTCCATGCATTATATCAAGAATCTTTTATAAATCAATGCATCACACTCCTCTTAAGGTTAATATGAAATTAAATGCATCGTGTCAGGAATCTGATGTCAATCAAAACAGCATGCTCCTCCTAGGTAAGTTGACATGAGATTCCATGCATTATGTCAGGAATCTGATGTCAGGCAATAAATCTCCCCTCTAAATAAGTTGACATGAGATTCCTTGCATTGTGTAAGGAATCTATGTCGGTCAATACAGCATGATCCTCCAAGGTAAGTTTGTTTCATCTAAAATATTGAAGTAACAGGAGGCCCACGGCATAGCATTGAAGAAGATCTATGCTATTTTTAAATGGTTTACACATAAACACAAAATACTAGTACCTAGTTTGGCCCCATCCTGGAGTCAGAACGTTTACCCCGGATATCATGAAATTTACAATTTCGGTAGAGGCCTTCCAGCTCTACATGACCAGATTTTCTTACAAATGTAAGGAATATTTTTAACATTGGCCAATTTCTGCTCCATCCTTGCAGATGTCCTGAAATTTATACTTTACCCCCCCCCCCCTTTTTTTTTGTCCCAAAGATGCTTCATACCAGATTTGAAAAAAAAATGGAATGGCAGTTACAGTATCAGAAAGACGTTAAGAATGGTCAAGTGTTCACGCACGGCGCACGACGACGGATGCTGACCAATTGCATTAGATCAGGTGACCAAAAATATTTATGGGGATATTAGGTCACATAGTCTTTACTGTTTTAGAAACAGTACGAGTATGGAAATGAACCAGAACAACTATATGTTTGGACAACTTGACCATTTCTGTAAATTACTTATCCATGTATACAGATATGTCACGAAAAGGTTTCCGTATAGTATGTTCGTGTCAAAGTCAGCCGTTGACTGTAAAAGTCAGCCCATCTCGCAAAAGTCCATTAGTGTGTCATTGGAAAGCTCACTTATACTTAGGATGACCAAAGAATAACTTGTTCCAGCAGGCGCCCGTCCGAAGAAATTTCCGTGGGATATTCCTCTGTTGTGGGAACATTTGTAACCAAAAGTCAATTACGGAAAACGTGGACCCAAACCTATCTGTGTGGGTAGCCCTCCTGGACAATCCAATCATGGGAACTGGGTTGCAGGAATAGTCCATGCCCTCAACTGTCCAGCACCCACAGCCAATGTTTACAACAAAATGCAAACAACGTTGGACCAACTATTATGGAAATGGTTCAGGAGGACTTACGAAGAGAAAGGGCTCACCTCAAAGACCTTATCGAGAATTGTGGGTTCTCACGGGGGACACCAATACCTGTGAAAGGTGACGGGCGGTACAATAATCCTCTGTACTGGTTTCGAAACAGAAATCCTTTTAGCCAGCAACCCAGGCAACATATACCATGTCTGAAAATATAACAGAATAGAAAAAAAAATATTGGCTGCATCACCAAAAACTTTCTGCAAGAGAAGATCACAGGAAATCCCATGCCCGGAACACCCTTGAAAATGCACAGCCAACCTACGACTACAGGATCCCATAGGGAAGGAGGACAAGGCGACAGAGGAAATCTGCCGGGAATTTCTCAACCATCAAGAGCCCACACTAATCAGCCACTTCACAAACGGGGATAGTGCTGCTTTCCGGAGTGTCGAGATGGCCATGACCAAGTCTGGTCAAGCGGTAGAATCCTTGAGGGACACCTGTCACCTAGCCCAGTCCAAGGAAAAAGCAGTTGGCAATGCCAAGTTCAGCGAGGGAATGTTTCTTGGGCGTACAGCTGCCCAAAAACTGACCATCAAAAGAAATTCTCAGTTGACTTCATAAAGAGATTCACCACAGAATACGACATAGCAGTGACGAAGTTCCGAGGTGACGCAGGAAAGCTGGTCAACAGCACGAGTTATGCCACGGATGTCATAATACACTGCTACTCGGACAGATGTGGTAAGACCTGTGCCGAACACTCTCGTATGCGGCGGCACACCCGAAATGCACTGGGCCAAAGACTACATCCCAACCTATGCCAGAACACTTAACCCGACGGACGACGATGAGGAAACCTTGCGTCAGCTCATAAACTTCCGATTTAGCCGGACAACACTGATAGCTACCAGATATGGGACCAACACTCAGAAGTCCGAGGGACTACATCGCGGGTATTCAAAATCCAATCCAAAGAATGCTACCTGTTCTCGGAACTTTGAGCCTCAGATCTTCTCATCTATACACAAGATGAACCTGTAATAGAGCTATATCTCTTGGTCAATTAATTATCGTGGAATAGAGAGATTGGGTGTGTGATTGAAGTAACAGGTGCAAGGCGCTGGTCGCCTAGCCTTTTCCCAGGGGTGTCGTGTGAGTTAGTTATAGAGGAGAGCGAATCTCAGGGGTTTCTGAGTTAATTGGTTTGAATGCTTTCTGTCTCTGTTGAATGATCGAAGTTTGAGAGATGAAAGTAAGAGTTGATAAATTTATGTATTTTGCTTGAGAAAAGATCTTGTGTGAGTGGACTAAATTAGGAGGTACCTCGTGAGAAAGGGGAGATCGAGTTTAACAGTGAAGGTGAAAGCATGTGATTTTTTGGATTGTGAATTTCATATACTTGTGAACGTGTCCTTGTATATATGTAAATCTGTAAATAGTACTACAGGCTTGTTGACGTTATGAAACCAGTGCCGTCACAGGGAGGACCTTTGTGACAAACCATGTACCATGGTTCATAAATTCCTCAAGGCACTCGTCTTACGTGGCAAGAGAAAACAAGAGTTGTTCGAACACAACAAACAGAGGAACAGATCTAAGACATATAGTACCAGGAGACAAGTCCTTGTGAAAGAGAAATTCGATCTATATTTTCAGAAAGGGACCGAGACTCAAACAGGGCATCTGAAGGACATGAGTGACCCCCCTTACCACAGTGTAGCCTAAGGAAAAGTAATGAACACTACTACAGTAAGCAGAAAAAAGTGTCCGAGTGAAATTTGACTTACCTCTATCTGACTCTCAAAAAGACAATCTCAATATCCGGAGTGCTTCAGACAGACTTTAGGTACTAAATGTGTACATGCCTTTCGTTATTTATGTGTGGTGCTTCAAAACTTAGATGAAGCAGATTAATGCAAAGACTGTTATGCGGGTTTGTTTACATCGAAGTCAAGCACGTGAAAAATCAGCTGGTCAAAAGCCAAATACCCACCTCTACAGGAAAAATTCAAAACAAAATAATTAAATCCTTCTTTCATGGTTTTTTTTCTACACACAAAACTTGGAATTTACTCCTCACAAAAAGTTGGAGAGCCTACCTCTTAAGGAAATTCCCATAATACAAGCAAAGTTTCAGGTATTATTTTCTTTTGGCCATGATTCGACATAAACCTCCACAAAAATAGAGTGATGCAACCTACAATGCTGCGTGATCAGCTAACATAAATAATCATAAAGACAATGACCACTGTAATAATTTTGGCCCCACAATGGAACCGAAACCCCTATTCGCTGGTGTCATGAAATTTATAATTTTGTTAAAGGACTATTTACTCCTTTAGCTTAATTCAGTAACATTAATTGATGTTTTCCGCCACACTCAACAATTCTTCAGTTATCTCGTGGCGCCCAGTTTTTATTGGTGGAAGAGAGAACCCAGATACAATATACCTGGTATGAGACCACCGACCTTCCGAAAGCAAACTGGGAAACTTTCTCACTTACCGACGCGAGTGGGATTCGAACTCGCGCCGACAGAGGTGAGAGGCCATGCGATTTTAAGCGCGATGCTCTAACCACTCGGTCACGGAGGACCCCCCCCCCCCCCCCCCCCCCCGAATAACATTAAAGGTTTTTAAAATGTTTCACATATAAACGCTATACACTGAGTTTGGCTTAGAATATCTATTTTGGGAATAATGAATTTTACAATTTTGGTAGAGGGCTTCCTGTTCTATATGATAATGCAGTTGCATTTTGTTACAGATATGCAAATAAAATTGGTATATTGTCGTTTTTTCCCGCCCAAAAGGTCCCAGGAGCCATGAATCATGTAAAAAAAAAAAATTGAATACGAATAATTAGAATAGTAGTCAGCAAGAGGTTGAACATTTTCAATTGTTAAGGAGGTATGCTACACCAGAGAAATTTGATGTAGATGAAAAGTGTAGGATATGTACAAAAATATTTTGAATTTGAAAATTTTCAAATTTACTTTATTTTGTCAAAAAATACAGTTTTAGTAGAAGGTAATCTGAAAAAAATTTAAAACCCCTACTGTACTCGAACATGCGATCTACAGTTCAGCAGTCGGTATTCTAACCTACTGAGCTACTTGGCTAGGTATTTAAATGGAAAAGGAAAAGTCAAATATTGCTGATATCGATTTTGTCATCCATGTTTTTAAAGGAAGTCAGCCATTATGACGATGTAGAGTACTACCTTAACGCACGACGACGGTCGCAGACCAATTACAATGGGTCACCTGAATTTACCCAATAAAAAAAGTAATGGGGCAGGCAAGACAGTGCACTATATGTATTATGTATTTATAAAATAATCCGATATTCTATTATTTGCTTCATATCTATCTTCAAGGCTTCACTATATAATACCATAGAGGAAAAAAAGTCATTAAAATCAGTTGGCAGAATTAATGTCGAATAACGGAGTCGGAATTGTTCTATATTACTTGTTTCGTCTGCCGACATCGGAAAAACAACACCCTACATGGCATGTTCGACAAAAAATTTTAACCGCAAAACAAGACTACCATCAAATCCACGTGTTTTCACATGTGCGTAAACAGCCAGAGTGCACCTCAGGAAGTAGCCTCAGCTACCAACAGCAAATAGTTCCTTTGTATACAGTTGGTTATTGCTACAAATTACACAATATTTTCTAGAAATGGGATTCTCTACAAGTTTGTTTCGGTATAACTAAACTGTAGATTTTGTGATAAAAAGCACTCTGGGGGATTACAACTTCCTAATCAGGGGTACAAAAATTAAGAGAAAAGAATAAAGCTACAATTTTAAGTTCATTTTGATTGCACAATCACCGGTGTGATACCTATCCTCACAACGTCAAAAATCAAAAGAGCTCACTAAATATTTGTCGACATGACAGAGGAGTTGTAATTCGCCGACATGCATTGCACTGTTCCACTTAATTTATCTACTTACCTGTCCATATATCATATAAACTAGGGAATTCACATGAAAAATCGCGAGATATCATTACAATAATCCAGAACAGTATAAGTGGCGTGAATGTGCATGTCTCTATCATTCAGCGGCCATTACAAAGTTATCCTGACCTCGCACTCATGTAACACTTACAGGGCGTAATTAAGCATTATAAACCCTAGTTAATCAACTAATATAACATAGCCTAGTTAATCAACAAATCATAAAGATAATTTCCCCCATGTTCATTTCCTCGTAAAATGTATGTTACGGTGTATCATTTCTAAAAAGACCCCCTCCCAATAAGGCAGAATTTTGTTCCCTCATCGTTAGACCTAAATATTACTTGTATCAGCATCGGTAGTATCGTATTTCAAGCTGCCAGACTGGCTTTCTGATAGAAGGTTCCATGAGGGGGATCAATCAGTCAAAATTACTTTCCGTGTTAAATTATCATTCTTGGATGTAATATTTTACGTATGTTGGCAAACACAATTTACAATATGCAATTTAAATTAAATTTGGAGAGAATAAGGTCGCGCATCTGATGTATTGCGGAGATTTCAGTTCCATTAACTGAAGTTCCATTACCCCAAAAGGAAGCGTGTATATTCACGCATTCGTTGTCATATTCGTGTGTGATAAAGTGTACCCACATCCAGCTGAAATAATAAACGTATATAAAGTTTTTTGTACGGCAATCAGTCAGCCCGGGGGCAGCCTAAAAATATGTAGAAGTATTAAGGGCACCCAGATTAAAATACGCAATCCACGAATATGATTTACGTACGACCCAATATCTTAGGGTTTTTGTAAGAAATATTAACTCGTGCATAGGCGTACAACCTGGTAACTTCAGATACTCTGATGCAGTTGGTTCGCGACGACATAGGGGGACAAACAGAAGATGTGACATTTCTGAGGGTTTATTATGTCATTTAATTGTCATTTACTTTGTAATATTAAGTGTCAATCACATTGAAACATTTCTACTACCATGGGCCCAGCTTTGTTTACATGTTATAAGCAGTTTATCGAGATATTTCTGTAATGTTCCTTTGTTTCATTCAAGTCTCTTCACATATTAATTCACCTGCTGAGAGTTTTACCCTCACTCTCTGTTCATCAACCCACATGTGTATATTGAACCCGACAGCTTCATTAGGATATGATATTTGGACTTGCTCGTAAGTGGTTACTCTGTGGACATTTTTATGTAGTTGTAGATTAACGTTTAAACTGACCAGACGTGTTTTTATTTTGGTGCCCAGAGCACGCATCTTTATACATACTGTTACCTAAAGGAATAGGGACAGTACATTGCAATTTCCTACAGTCCTGTTCGTACGATTGCATTGTCCACTAGGGCTACAAAACAGATAGGTTTGGTTTGGATGGTTTTTGGTCCACATTTCCCCAGTGTCGACTTCCTCGTAAGACGTTAATGTTATCTTTAGAGACGTCTCTTCTTAAGCATTCATGTTCAAGATGAACATTTTGAACAAGAAGTAAACTATTGAATGAAGACATGAAGTAAAGGGACTAACGATGAATTAAGAAGCAATTAGCTACTTTGAATTCCCTTTCTTTGTTGATTTCTGTATTGACTGTAAAGTAAATAAACAAGACTAAGAAATTTTATTTTAACCCCTCTACTCAAACCACTATTAAAAGGGCATGGAATTTGAACTGCAAATGGTGAAATGTCCCCATTGTTAGTGTTTAAAACTAAGAATTGTATGCTCTCTGGTAATTGAAGTCGTTTCCAGGCTTTACTGCCATGATATTGTATAAATTATTTTGTACTATGTTCATGTTTTCTGCGGCTTTATCCCACAATGTGGGGAGAGCAGTACGTTCTTCATACCCTATCTGTACTGCTCTCATCCTCAAGGTTTTGTTTGCTGTTCTCTGAAATTTAAAAGAAATGACATAATTTTATCACAGCAGTGTACAATTTTATTGTGCAATGAATGAATACGCATGTATACGAACGCTTAACCTTTACTCTACGTCTCTCGAGAGAATATTTTACTCGTATGGAGACGTCAGCACTGCTGGTGAAGGGCTACAAACTTTAGGCTTGTGCTCGGTGCGTACGGCCTTTGAGCAAGGAGGTATCTTTATCGTGTCACACCTGCTGTGACACGGGACATCGGTTTTTGCATTCTTATTCGAAGGACCGCCGCATTTAGTCGCCTCCAACGATAAGCAAAAAGTACTGAGGACCTATCCTAACCCGGATCCCGACAGGACTGGTAATGTTGATTTTGGTAATATTTATCTTTATTAGCCGAGTTGAACTCGCGTCATGGCTCGCCTGAACAGTCGAATTTGTATCGCAATCAATAACATAACTTTTTTCTCGACAAACTTTTGACAAGACATGCCGAACGAAAGTTGTTCAGTTTCGCAAGCATTAACTAACGATGTTAAGAAATAGGCCTACGGGTCTCATGGCTCACCTGAACAGTTGGGTTATTGTTGCCATCTCTTAACATTTTTGTCAAGAAACTTTTGATAAGACATTTAGAACAAAAGTTGTTCAGTTTTGCAAGAGCTTTCGAACAACATCATGAAAAAGGCGAACGTGCTTCATGGCTCTCCTGAACAGTTTAGTTAGTGTCACAATCAATAACTTTTTTCTCGAGAAACTTTTGATAAGACATGTAAAACAAAAGTTGTTCAGTTTCGCAAGCGTTAACTAACGATGTTAAGAAATTGGCCTGCGGGTCTCGTGGCTCACCTGAACAGTTCGGTTATTGTTGCAATCTATAACATTTTTGTCAAGAAACTTTTAATAAGACATCTAGAACAAAAGTTGTTCAGTTTTGCAGGATTGTTCGAACAGCATCATGAAAAAGGAGAACGGGCCTCATGGCTCGCCTGAACAGTTTGATTAGTGTCACAATTACTAACTTTTTTCTCGAGAATGTTTTGATTAGACATGTAGAACAAAAGTTGTTCAGTTTTGCAAGATCTTTCAAACCATATCAAGAAAAAGGCCCACGGGCCTTATGACTCGCTTTCACAGTCTGATAAATGTCCCATCTCTTTTCTGAAAGAAATTTTGATAGGACATGTACAACAAAATTTGTTCAGTTTTGCGAGATATATCTAGAATGATAACCAAAAAAATAGGCCTCCAGGCGACATGACTCGCCTGATCAGTCGAATTTGTATCGCAGTAAATAACATTATTAACTTTTTTCTGGAAAAAAGGCTGACCCCTTTAATTAGTGGCCGAGAGGGGCAGAGAGTCTTTAATTTATAATACTTACATGATTTAATATTTGTAAAACATTACTGAAGCTAAATTGTACGTCTAGACAATATATTTGTATAATTATTTATGAAGTAAAATCTCCGTCAAATTCTTATCACGTCTAAAATTGGATGGAAGACCTACTCGTTGCTCGCAAGGAGATCGCATCTAGTTTTCTTTTCTGCTTAAAGGAATACAACCTGTAACTGACGGCAATTAAAATGAAAAATAAAATAATTTTTTAGCGTATTGTAGTTTGAATATATATAACTTGATAGAATCGTCCAAATTTTACTGTGTTTATGAAATCTAGATATCTACTTTCTACCATACTGAAATTTTACCACACATGAGACTTGTAAACCCTGCACAGAGCTTATTTGCCTCCTAGTTTAAAAAAAATGTCATCATGTATCCCTCTGTAGGATGCTTTATGACGTTTCTCTAAACGAAATGTTTTATTTTAGCTGTTGCATTCCTAGTGTTTCCATTCACTTTACATTGAGAATTAATATGGCAGTTTCTACACTGAGGACGTTTTTTTAGTTTTTTCTATAGGTCACCTTAGTAAACTTAGGTGACCTATTGCAATTAATTTAGCTGTTGCATTCCTAGTGTTTCTATTCACTTTATATTATGAATTAATATTGCAGTTTCTACACTGAGGAAGGTTTTTTTTTAGTTTTATTAGGTCACCTTAGTAAACTCAGGTGACCTATTGCAATTGAAATGCATCCAAAGTGCGTAGAAAAGAAATGGCATGACAAAACCTTGGATAGTCTGTCTCTTCTCAAGGAGTGCACTTGACCTTTGACATTTTGATTGATTGAATATTGTATAACGTCCCTTTCGAGAATATTTCACTCATGGAGACGTCACGTGACCACTGCCGGTGAAGGAGCGATTGAATTGAGGTTTGTTTTTACCGTCGTTATTTGAAGTTATGCCAATTTAATAGTGCCGTGTGAATATGCAGCATTGTGTTGTATACATTTGTATCAGGGGGACAGCGTTCCATTGTCTTAAATTGATTGCTTGATACAAAATTGATGGAAAAAGTCTGTAAAGAGTAGCAATGAAGAAAATGAACAAAGATATTAAACTGATTTAAGCAACATGATAACAAACGATATCTGAAATAAAGAGAATTGCTTGCCATCTAAATAGTAGTTTTAAAATACTCTGAATATATCCATTGTTATCTGTTTCTGTATATGTCTCAAAGATTTCATCACTGTCTGCAGCCATATGCATTTCAATGAGTTCATCGTCATACTTCACTCTCTAGCAATTGCAAATAATCATCTGAAGTAGATTAAATTTCTTCAACCATGGGTTCATGATCTGATTGATCATTTCTGGATTTCTCCACATAAGCTCTATTTTGTTTACTACTATGCCTTTTGAAGTACCTATTGGAAAACTCTTTATGGCAACCAGTGCAATATTTCCTTGCAAACATAGCATTATACACTTCCACACATTTCAATAAATCTTAAATTTATAAACAAGGAAAATTATAATGCAAAGACAAAAATTTGTTTTTATTTTTGTTCTTAATATATAGAAATCAAAGTTAACATTTAAATGAAATGTGCAAGTGCCCATACGTGTGTAAATATAAATAAAGCTATATCACACAAATACTTTTATGTGTTACTTCAGGTTATTATTCAGCTTATTTAAATTTTAACTGTTAATATTTGGACAGATTTAAGTCTGTTCTGACCAGTAAAGTTTATAAACATTGTTATCCGAATGACAGGTTTCTGAAAAATATTTCCCACAGCTCTAGGAAAGATTTATTAGTTTTTGACATAGATTTCTGTCAAAACATCGCTCTTTCAGGGGTCCGTGTTTGCCCAACTATCTATTTTGTATTGCTTGTAAGAGTTATGAGATTGATCACTGTTCGTTATCTTCACCTTGCATTAGCAATATAGAGGGTCACATGATCTTTGATCTACACTAATAATAATGTTAATAAAGTTTGCTTATCAAATCCTTAATCAGGCGCCTTGACAGCAGACATCCCACACAATTTCTTTAATTTGTTTTTGGTTTCTATGAAGGATCTAAATCCATTCAGTAAAGGATCTTTGAATATATTCTTTGAAGAATGTCGCTGCATAAATCCACTACTGGGTCAACAGAGGTTTACGGTTCATCTGCTTATATTGATCTTCAAAGTATATGGTTCTCTGAGTTGTCACTGGGGAATGCTTACTACGGACATCATTGTCAACACGAAAACAAAGCTGTTTGGTTGCTGTAATCACTTTAAGTAGAGTTGTTGTAATCACTTTAAGTAGAGTTGTACTAACTCGTACATGAAAACTGATAAAGATTGTCTTGAAGTTAGACTCGGTGACATCGACTTCCTTCTTCACTTTCAGTAGACTGCTCTGCTTTTACTTCTGCCTCCTTGCGAATACGTTCGGCCCGCCTGCTGAGCATACTGCAGTTTAACTTCAGCTTCATTAAACTTTGCATTGTGTCTTATCATAACCGTGGGCAACCCGGAACTCTTCCTTTGCAATGATTGTGAATGTAAGGTGAAGATAACGAACAGTGATCAATCTCATAACTCCTATAAGCAATACAAAATAGATAGTTGGGCAAACACGGACCCCTGGACACACCAGAGGTGGGATCATGTGCCTAGGAGGAGTAAGCTTCCCCTGTTGACCGGTCACATCCGCCGTGAGCCCCATATCCTGATCAGGTAAACGGAGTTATCCGCAGTCAAAATCAGTGTGCCAAGAACGGCTTAACAATCGGTAGGAAACACGTCAGACAGCATTTGACCCATTGCGAGGTTTAACGGACGAAGTAGATCGTTATAACGACCACAGAATTTGCGAAATGCTGACTTAAATCGAGATTGTTGAAATTCCTGTACCATCAACTTGTTTGTCAGTAGCTTACCTCGATTTAAAAACTGACTATACGCAGAACAAGCTCTTGCATATCGAATCAGTTGAGATATATAAATACCATATGCAGGTGATAATGGAATATTGCTACATAAATATGGGAAGTTGACGATGGAGAACCTGAAATCATCCCGTTTGTCATACAGTTGAGTTGTCAGTTTGCCGTTAATGTCTACGTTCAATGAAATATCTAAGTATGAAGCAGAAGTGGACGACTCTGTGGTGTCCTTTATTTCGAGCTCACAGGGATATATCAAATCGACATATGAATGAAAGCTATCATTGTTAATAGACAAAACGTCATCGATATATGTAAAAGTCGAATTGAAGGTCACAGCGAGATATTTTTTCTTCTCACGTAGAAGTTTTTGAATAAATTCTGCTTCATATGAATATAAAAACTGGTCAGCTAACAAAGGAGCACAATTCGTGCCCATGGGAATTCCAACAGACTGTTGGAAGACCTGATCACCAAAGACCAAGAATATATTGTCAATGAGGAACTCTAGCATATTTTTATTTCAACTTCAGAGTACTGTTTTAGCTTGCGTAAACTTCACAAAATATTTCCAAATGGTTTCCGCAACGCGTAAACTTGAATGGAAATGATGTAACTAGTCAAGTAAGGAATATCAATAGTTTACAGAGATTTACTTACAGTTTTTGCAAGCGGAAACCTTATGCGAGTTTACAAATGGTTTCCAGATTGCGTAAACTATATATACTTAACTTAAAAATTGCACATAATTTTACAAAACTATATTATTTCATATTACTTTTTTTTTTTAATTTCTTCCAAAATAACATGCTCCAATTCTGAATTGATATACTTTTACATTTACCTATCTTGCATATTTTTTCCATGAGTTTACTTTAAACAAAAAGTGTATGCCATTTAGTAACCATATACCACCAGGGACGTTACATTTATTTGTGCGAGACCAAGAACTCTTGTACATATTTCCTTTGATTGGGATTAATTTTCGTTTTCGCGCCCCTTCCCCACCATTTGTGCATTACTGTCACTGAAATACGTAATTCACAATATTAAATAGTTAATATGTACATTGGGTAATAATTCTAAAACATACAACTATTCTGGTTTCATAGGCGTCGGAAAGTGGGGGGGGGGCTAAACCAACAAAAAAGTTTCTACGTCGTTTGGGGGAGGGGATGTTATTATACCCCCCGCAACAAGTTGTGGGGGGGGGTATACTGGAATCAGGTTGTCCGTCTGTCTGTCCGTCCGTCCGTCTGTAGACACAATGGTTTCCGGACTCTAAAGCATTATCCTTTCCACCTACCGTCACCATATCATACATATGGACTACCCATGGGATGAAGATGTTCCCTATCGATTTTGGGGTCAAAGGTCAAGCGCACTGGACATCGAAGTAGCAATATGGTTTCCGGACTCTAAAGCGTTATCCTTTCCACCTACCGTCACCATATCATACATATGGACTACCCATGGGATGAAGATGTTCCCTATTGATTTTGGGGTCAAAGGTCAAGCGCACTGGACATCGAAGTAGCAATATGGTTTCCGGACTCTAAAGCGTTATCCTTTCCACCTACCGTCACCATATCATACATATGGACTACCCATGGGATGAAGATGTTCCCTATTGATTTTGGGGTCAAAGGTCAAGCGCACTGGACATCGAAGTAGCAATATGGTTTCCGGACTCTAAAGCGTTATCCTTTCCACCTACAGTCACCATATCATACATATTGACTACCCATGGGATGAAGATGTTCCCTATCGATTTTGGGGTCCAGAGGTCAAGCGCACTGGACATCGAAGTAGCAATATGGTTTCCGGGCTCTAAAACGTTATCCTTTCCACCTACAGTCACCATATCATACATATGGACTACCCATGGGATGTTCCCTATCGATTTTAAGGTCAAAGGTCAAGCGCACTGGACATCGAAGTAGCAATATGGTTTCCGGGCTCTAAAGCGTTATCCTTTCCACCTACAGTCACCATATCATACATATGGACTACCCATGGGATGAAGATGTTCCCTATCGATTTTGGGGTCCAAAGGTCAAGCGCACTGGACATCGAAGTAGCAATATGGTTTCCGGGCTCTAAAGCGTTATCCTTTCCACCTACAGTCACCATATCATACATATGGACTACCCATGGGATGAAGATGTTCCCTATCGATTTTGGGGTCAAAGGTCAAGCGCACTGGACATCGAAGTAGCAATATGGTTTCCGGGCTCTAAAGCGTTATCCTTTCCACCTACAGTCACCATATCATACATATGGACTACCCATGGGATGAAGATGTTCCCTATCGATTTTGGGGTCAAAGGTCATGCGCACTGGACATCGAAGTAGCAATATGGTTTCTGGGCTCTAAAGCGTTATCCTTTCCACCTACAGTCACCATATCATACATATGGACTACCCATGGGATGAAGATGTTCCCTATCGATTTTGGGGTCAAAAGGTCAAAGGTCACGCGCACTGGACATCGAAGTAGCAATATGGTTTGGTTTGTCATGCCATTTGTTTTTTACACTCAGAAAAGAGGTAGTTTATACCTATTACCAACACCCTTTGGGAGATTGGGGTAAGCGGGAGGTATTCTTAGTGAGCATTGTTCACAGTACCTCTTGTTATGTCTATCTTTGCTAAAATAGTGGAGGGGGGCTAAGCCCCTCCCTAGTCCTCCCCCCTCCGGTTCCGACGCCTATGGGTTTTATATTTGTAAACAAAGTGAATCAGTTGTCATTTACCAGTTATTTTCATTAAATGACAGCCAACCTTGAATGTAACATATTTAAAGTTTTTATGTAATAGACCAGTCGGGCTATTTTTCCATAAATTTTAATAGGCCAGGCCGTAAAACGAGTAGCCTGAGCCATGGCCTAGATTTGAATTTTACATTTTTTCCACAAGCACTTGTTTCGTATCTGATCACCCCTTCTTTTTCTCTCCACAAGATTCAGACACCCCAATTTCAAAACTCCTTTATTTTTTTAAAAAATATATCATTAATCAACATTACCGGGGGTATTTTGATATAGTTTAATTTGAGATACTTTTCTCTTGTCAAAAAATTGTTCCAGTTGTCCTCTGTCAAGCTTCTTTATCGTAAACCACTCATTTTGTCTGTTTAAAGCAAAAAAGAAAAAAAAACCCTTTTTATTTCATAGTCTAGCTGTTAGAGGTTATTTATAAACCTTGTTGGCCACATATAGAGTCCTTGTACATATATGTAAATATACGCTTTCTAGACTCTAAATATTTAGAGGATGAAGAAGTATTCTTGCACTTCATTGTTTACTCAAAGCAAACACGAGAATAGAGGGGAAACAACTGAAAATCCCATGATACAGTTAATTACACTAAAAAAGAGTAACAATTCCATTTTTAGTGTAACAATTGCCCTGTTAGGGAATTGACGGATCGCCGAATTTTTGAGGGACGGGAGCATTAGCCAATCAGAGAGCTCCATTTACACGCGCTTTCTGAAGCTAAGGACGCGCCGCCATTTTGCCCGACAACAAGTGAAAATTCGACATTTTATCGGATTGTTTACATTGGTTTATGACAACGCAATTATGGTGAAACGTTGCTGTTGGGGCACTTGTAACACTGATAGCAGATACCCAGATCGGCTTCAAGGAGGGATAGTGTTTATTCCTTTTCCAAAACCTGGAAGAAACTTGGAAAAAGCTAAGAGATGGATACGCTTGTGTGGTCGTTCCCATTATCATTTAAATGAAGATATACTCAAAGAAAGAGGGAAAGTGAAACTGAATTTGAATTATTTAGTACATTTATTCAAAGAAAGAGGGAAAGTGAAACTGAATTTGAATTATTTAGTACATTTATATACATATTTTAGTGTATGACAGCACACAGAATTTTATCTCCAAGACTCTCTACATATATCTACCATACAAAGATATTAATGACCTGTAAACACATCTTTATGTCACAATGAGTCAGTGTTTATTGTGTCCTTGTTGTCATGAGGGGAGGGGGCATATTATGTCAGGTACAAACACATTCTTGTTTTCATAGTTGGTGTGGTAAATCAACATATACATGTAGATCAGAATCACATTTGTGGATAAATGGCTTAAAATGTTGGACATAAAACTTAGCTAGTTTCTGAACTAACACATCCATAGTAAACTTGTTTGGATAAACTCTTTCTACATATAAGTCTTGTTTGGTATATGTAATGAAGTCACAAAATGGAGCTCCGGTGACTAGAGGCTGTCCTTGGACTTGATACCAGTGGGAATGCGCATGTTTTAAGCTGAAAGTGTATCCATTTCTTTGGAGGAAGAAATCATTTCTCGTTTCACATGCTTCACTGATGTTCTTGTCTCTGACAGAGTAAGGACATTTAATTTCAATCAAGCCACTTTCAGACTTATCACACACTATGCCATCAGGAGTAGCACCTAGAAATGGTAGTTCTGTGTTTACAATCAAACCTATATCATGAAGGTGGTGTCCCGTTTTCTTAATGTACATTTGCTTGGCAATGTGTTCATTCGCTTTACCATATGATGTAGCAGAAGATGTGAAATCATTCTTTTGAAATGTGTTCTTTAAAAATGTCTGGTTTACGTCTTTTGTTCTTCTTATGATTAATCCGAAATTGGATGCTGTTATTCTCTTACTTCGTTCTGTATGCCATATTTGGTTCAGACTTTGAGATCTTGTTGATTTTTCCAAATGAATTGCATCACTCTGTGTCAAATTCAGCTCAGTCCTTACGGTTTTGAATGCATTCAAGGTCAACGCAGGTATGAAGGGCTTTTGGGAACACAGTACTTCCAGTTTTCTGCTGCACGGGGTTTTGTAATAGGTAAAATCAATGGTGCCTGAAATTATGCGATAATAAATACATTGTAATGATAGACATGACATATAATGTTGAGGGTTATGTTTAGGATCTCCAATGAGTTGTGATCGGATTTGACTTTCATGGAAAAAGTGTTTTCTATCGGGATCCATGTTGAGTTGTATATAAATCATGTCTAATGAAAACCCATTCAAGATTCTTTTTATCATATATCTTTTACATTATTGTACTACCCATGAATACTAAAAAAAGAGATAATATTAAATTTTCTAAATATATTGCAGGTTGTAATCCAATTGAAATACTGGCCATTATTGCCGACAATACTGCATTAACTGAAGAGAAGGAAAACCTGCTCCGAATTAATTTTGAGCTGCAACAACAAAATTCAGGACGATTTGGATATAAAAAAACTGAAGGACACTGATTATCAGTATTATACAGGGTTTTCTAAAGACCGGTTCAATGTTTTATACTCATTCTTAGTATCAACAGAAGAAGATCCTATTATATGGAGTAAAACTCTTAAAAGTGCAAAATCGTTGTCAACCTGTGCATATAATTTGACTGATTTAACACAAGAATCCTTCATAAACGCGGCAGCCTGTTGTTTTTGCCGAAGGGACGGTGCATGTTACATGTATGATGCGGAAAAATCGTCTGGTATGTCCTTTAACGACATGATCCGCGCTATGTTGTTCATGCGTCTAATGTCGGGCTAGTTACCGTCGTCATGGTGGGCGGGGCTTACACGAAAATCGGCGATTCGCCAATTGTGTCCAACCTTTTAAACATTCGTAGTGATGAACCATCGGAATATTTTTTCATGATTATCAGTATAATCGGACGCACTATAATTGATTAATAATCGATTAATTTCAAGTATTAAATTTGTTTATTATTAAATGAAGAAAGAATTGGTAAAGAATTTGGGGTGATTTCTGAAATGCATTTTTGATGTATTTTTTATCATTGAATCAAATTAATACTTATGAATTAGTTACATTCACATAAAATAAATCAAAATATCTTCCTTGCACAAAATAAAATAATTTACCTCGGACTTCGAAAGGCCGGCAAAATAATAGCTCCGAGGGAATGTCACATAAACTGGTCCTCCAATATGATTCTATAGTCTGTTTCCCAAAAGATTCGATGTAGCGTGCGCCCTCTGTCGTCATAATGGTAAAACAACGAACAAATGTTGAAATGCAGTAAACGAATGAGCAAATTCGAATGTTGAACTATCATCGGACGGATTACCAATTTTTGTTTACTGTAACTCGCAACTGCAATGTGTAAATGCTGAAATATGGGTGACGAAGATCTAATTTCAAATTTACAGTGAATAAATAATGCATTCACTTGTTACGCATATACAGACATTACATTCCTTTACATCTTACGCCATTTAAATAACGAATATACCGTTATGTACTACAAATGTCAAGATAACGATTAACATTTTTCTATTTTACATTGACCCAATGGCGCATTTAGTAACAACAAATACATAATTACAAAGATAGAATATTGAACTCTTTGGCTCTCCATACAGCTCTTGCCACATGGCAGCCTCCTTCATAAAGAGCATTGTTGTTAACTTAATCGAAGAAAATGAAACGAATCTTATAGAAATGATGAATTTTTCAGTTAATGTTAAATTCAAATTTCCCCCACATTCAATGAAGCTTATATCAATTTAATGATCTTGAAAGTATTATGTTAAGATATTGAGTAATATGCGAACCATTAATGTGGTTGATAAAATTTTACAAATGTTGAATAAATAGGCCTAGCTAACTGAATCAATTTGCTAATTTCAAAGATATTTGTATCTAGTTTATAACATGTCGTTTACACAAAATAGCCTAGCTAACTGAATCTATTTGCTAATTTCAAAGATAATTGTATCTAGTTTATAACATGTCGTTTACACAAAATATACAATGAGCATGTCAAAAATGACTAATCATGATAAATATAAACATGATTAATTCAAAATATCTTATATCCCTCAAGAATCTATTCTTCATTAAATACATTTGAATTCTTTTAAAATACAGAAAATAGTGCACCAACGGGGTTGCGGGATGACAGAATATTAAGATTCTCAAATTAACATCATATCCAAGTCTTTACATATTTTCATAAACACTGTAAGAAAAGGTATATGATGTATAATGAAAGAAAAATTAAATGAGGAATTCAACCATACTCGTTGGTATTCAACACAAAACATGCCAAGGAAGGGCGACACAACAATGAAGTTTTGATAGCCTTGCTTTTTTGTCCAGGCACTTTCCGAAAATACTCTGGACTGGGATGAATGTAGCTGGCCCATCATTTTGCACTTTCTTCTGCCAAACGGAGACAGGGTGTCTGTAATCAAAAGTTGCATCTGTTTTTGTACCACTCTACAACAGCAAAAACTTTTAACTTTGATACAACCATTATCAACTTCACTTCAATGCATCAGATATTGCAGCACATTTCCTGGTCTAATGTCACCAAAATGTGGGTCAAGATAAGAGTCATCTCCTGCCCATTTGGCCATCAAAATCCTGAATTTTTTACACCTAGTACTAGAAATAGAGCCAAACATTTTGATTAGTCCAGTAAATTGAGTTGTACTTCTTTCCCACCCTAGCTATTTCATCTCCTGAAAAGGAACACTTGTAAAGACACTCATAAACTTTGCAAAGATCATGGCGTTGTTGCTGATTCAGGGTCACCAGAGTGAAGGCCTCCTGTTTAACCTGTAATAAAGACAAATCTGTCCAACTTGATGATCTTGTCTGCCAATGGGTTCTTCTGAAGCCACCTGCAATTTTGCGTTTTTTATTTTAGGACAGTCTGGGTTGTCATATTTGCAGAATTCTGAAAACAAATTAGAAAATTCCCCCAAAGTCTTTGTATTTGATTTCTGCAGCAAATCCAACCTGTTGAAATTTTTGCATAATTTGTATTTCAATTGAACGTTTGTTGGTTGGAAAATCTGCAAGGATACCATTAAATCTTTCAAAACTGAAAGCCCCAAAACCATAAATGCTGCCATAGCTCTCAACCATCTCTTTCAAGTGACCATGTGAATGTATGTTTGGTGTCAAAAATGCTGGTCCATAAAGCCCTTCTGCCATTTTGCTAACCTGTGAAAAAAGTAAGTCAACCATGGATAATCTTATTTTCCTTAAAGTGAGCTGACATAATTCCCTGCAAGCTAAAATAAATCTCTGCCAAATCTGCATGTCTCTCTGGAAGCAAGCCTTGCAAAGCATACAAAGAATATAGGAGAACCCAGTTTTTCCACTCATCTGCAGTAAAGTGACCATAATTAGTGGCTATATTAGTGGGCACGCGGCCAGTGTCTGATGGTACATTGAACAATCCTCTCACTGATGTGTTCTAAGTCGGCTTTTGTTAGCAGCTCATTCTCCACCCAATGAACTACAAAAAAGTTGACAGTACCTAGAAACAAATTGTGCATAGGTTCTACAACAGGGAATTAAGATGGCTCAAAATAATCTAGTTCTAAGAGTGTTGTCTTTTTGTAGCCAATCTGCGTGTGAATATGTTTCTGTGCTGTCAATTGGCTGAGTGGCTAGTTCTCTCTGCATGTCTGATGTAATCCCCCCTGGTCCTCTCACGTCACTTGCTGTTGTCAACTGGTCCTCAGTACCTGCTACCTAAATTATCCTGAAATGAAATGTTGCACAATTGCTGCATGCCCCATAAATCTCCCCAAGTTTTCGAGCAGCTGCGATATCCAAAGAAGCACACAACAACAAAGCTTTAACATGGACTGGGTGTCTGCGTGGTGGTGATAACTGAATACCCCTAGAAAGCAACTTTAATTCATCCACTATTGGCTGTAGAAATAATTAAGGGATTCTGATTCTTTCTGCAATTATTCCAATCAGCATGAGGTTTTCCAGTCTGAAACATAAATGCCTTGGTAAGTTCGTAAAAACAAAATGAGTAACTCCAATTGAGATATCTGACCTTCGCTTGTATGGCTGACACCAATCAACATTAACCATTAGTGTATAATTATTAGGTTGACTCAGGAATGGTTCACCATTGTAGGCTGCCTATATGGGTGATTTTCTCATCCCATTCACAAACTGGCAAAATATTGTCCCATGTTAATTTGTTTCAAATTATTACGATGTGTCTTAAAAGTTTGAATTGATTCTATTGTCTACACAATAAAAGCTTATTAGAAAAAAAAATACAAATCCGTCTGGTCTAACAACACAACCCTAAATTAATTAATGCTAAATGCCTAGCTAATTACCTAATTACAATGACGTGATGGTAATGTACATGTACTATATCAAGTTAGTGTTGGACTTTTGAATATATTTTTAGAAATGTTTGGGAAATATAATGTAATTTAAACATCTTTAGCTCTTCTGAGCCAAAGGCTCAAAGAGCTAATGCTATGGCCATTTGTGCGGTGTGCGTAAACTTTTTAGAAAAAGGGCTATAACTCAAGAACCCCTTGGCCAATTTTTTTCAAATTTGTTACAGGGTATCATTGGCCCAAGGGCTTTCATACATACTAAACAGAGGGATGTGACCCTTTAACAAGGGGAGATAATCAGGAAAATACAAAAAAAAATAGTGGTTGATAAAAAATCTTCTTCTCAAGAACCACAGGGCAGATTATCACCAAACTTACACATAAGGATGAAGATATGTTGTAGATTAAAAATTGTTCACGGCATTACCCTGGGGCAAAGGGCCTGGTCTCAAGGTCACTTCAAAGTTGACCTAAATTTAAATTTTTTTTAAATTCCTTAAATCTTAGATATTTTAGTCATTATAAGGACTAGGATCATCAAATTTTGACAGTTGATGCATCTTAGGACCTTGTGTCAAGTTGTCTCAAAAGTAGGTCACGGTGACCTACTTTTTGAATTTTGCAGGTATTTATTTTAAAATTAATTTTGATGCCTATCTTGGACACTTTGAAGCCTATGATCATCAAAACTTGTCAGTTGGTGGATCATGGGACCTTGAAATGCGTCAACTGAAAAATAGGTCACCGTGACCTACTTTCTGAATTTTATGGCTTATCATTTATAGATATATTTTAAGTTGTTATTTCAAATACCGAGAGGTTTAGAATCATCAAATCTTGTAAGTTGATGCATCTTGAGGCCTTGAAACATATTTATAAAAAAGTAGGTCACAGTGACCTACTTTTTGAATTTTGCAGATATTCAAATTTCACATTTTCAATTTTAGATGCATATTTTGGGCACTGTAAAACCTAGGATCATCAAACTTTGTCAGTTGATGCGTCTTCAGTCTTCGGTTTGTGTCGACCAAAAAGTAGGTCACCGTGACCTACTTTTGGTATTTGACAGCTAAATTACTATATTTCAGACACTATTTGACCTACAATCATCAAATTTTGTCAGTTGATGCATCTTGAGTCTTCGGAGTGTATTGACCAAAAAGTAGGTCACTGTGACCTACTTTTGGCATTTGACAGTTATATTTATATATTTCAGTCACTAATTGACCTACAATCATCAAACTTTGACAGTTGATGCATCTTGAGTCAACGGAGTGTGTCGACCTAAAAGTAGGTCACCTTGACCTACTTTTGGAATTGGACACCTATATTTATATATTTCAAATACGATTTGACCTACAGTCATCAAACTTTGTCAGTTGATGGATCTTGCATTTTCGAAGGGTTTCGACCAAAAAGTAGGTCAACTTGACCTACCTTTGGAATTGGACACCTATATTTATATATTTCAGATACTATTTGACCACAGTCATCAAACTTTGTCAGTTGATGCGTCTTGCATGTTCAAAGGGTGTTGACAAAAAGTAGGTCACCTTGACCTACTTTTGGAATTGGACGGCTATATTTATATAATTCAGATACTATTTGACCTACAGTCATCAAACTTTGTCAGTTGTTGGGTCTTGCATGTTTGAAGGGTGTTGACGAAAAAAATTGGTCACCTTGACCTACTTTTGGAATTTGACGGCTATATTTATATATTTCAGATACTATTTGACCTACAGTCATCAAACTTTGTCAGTTGATGGGTCTTGCATGTTCGGAGTTCGCTGACCAAAAAGTAGGTCACCATGACCTACGATTGGAATTTGACAGCTATATTTCAATATTTCAGATACTAATTGGCTTAAAATCATCAAACTTTGTCAGTTGATATTTCTTGGGTTCTCAAAATGTGTAGACCAAAAAGTAGGTCACATTGACCTACTTTTTTTTAATTCTTAGGATTTAACTAAAGATTTAGAATACTAAGAGGCTAAGAATAGAAATGGTGGGGTTGTACAATTTATCAGAAGAGCGATTCTAGGCCCTTGGGCCTCTTGTATTTATTTTGTAATGGAAACTAATTGAATGCATTATGGGAAAAACCACTTATGGGATTATTTTTGAAAGAAAATGTTTTGTGTATTAAAACATGCTCCATACCGTAACGCTTCCATTTTATTTTATGGATTGTGTCGTATATGATTAATATACTGCTCTTACTGATATGTATCCCTCTTTCGGCGTCTGGACATGAGAATGAACATGAGTGGGACCTGTTTCATGCATTTGTCCTTTTGGATGAAGCCATGGATGGATAATAGCTGCTCAAATGGTTGACGGATGAAGCCATGAATGGAGAATAGCTGCTCAAATGGTTGACGGATGAGCCATGAATGGAGAATAGCTGCTCAAATGGTTGACGGATGAGCCATAAATGGAGAATAGCTGCTCAAATGGTTGACGGATGAGCCATGAATGCTCCCTCAAGGTACCACTTCTTGGCAGTCTTCAGCAGCTCCATCTGCTGGACTGTTGCGAAAATGTCTTTTTTTTTGTTGACCTTTAAATCCCCCTGTAGAAAATCCTCACATGCCAGGAATGCTTGGTCAATCTGGAAATGTTAAACTTAACAAATGTTTGGAACACTTGCAGAACTCACGGTGTAAAGCATAGGCTATATAGATGTATATACCTCTTTAAACAAAACATAGATTAAATATCAAATATAAATTCAAAAATAAGTTTGGGCCTTATTCCATATTTTTACTGCTTCGTTTACTACGAAATACTTCAGAAGTCAGATCCTTGGGTTCAGCAGGTCTTAGCTTGTGTCTGATTCGATTTGCGGCTCTCTGAAAGTATTATTGATTTGGCAGATTGAAGTCATTCTCATCGGTGATAGCAAAAGCATCCTAAACGATG
Source organism: Ostrea edulis (assembly GCF_947568905.1). Classification (NCBI taxonomy): domain Eukaryota; kingdom Metazoa; phylum Mollusca; class Bivalvia; order Ostreida; family Ostreidae; genus Ostrea; species Ostrea edulis. The sequence goes on from NC_079171.1 coordinate 25,865,709, forward strand.
TTTCCAGCGGCTCTATAAGGATGCTGAATGGCTTCGACTCGAACCTGCAACATTTAAAATCATTATTATAATTCTAAAAGAATATAATAATTGTTATTGCAATCTTCATTATATTGTGGAACGTGCATAAATATGTATGAATAATATATTTTCGCCATACATATTAACATAAATTTGTTTGAAATAAACCTGAATTTAAAAAAAAAATAGACATGGACCTTCGCTGCAATGACCGTCCGCTTTAGAAGGCCTGGTGTTCGTAGGTGGGTGTGGTCAACGGAACCGCATACTAACTCATCTTCCCGCTGGGAAACAACAGATTTTTCCGCCTTACACTACATCTCCATAAAGTTGTATGCGGACCAGCAGTCTAAAAAGAATGTTAAAATAAATCGTTCTCTCTCTCTCTCACACTTGTATACAGTAAATAATCAATCACTACACATGGCTTTACTCCTGAAAGTCACTACACTATTTTCTAAGCATGTTGGAGAGCAATTTTGAGCAAATCTGTAAAAGAGGACCTGCTCTAATGTGCCAACAGGGTTTATTACCCATCAAATCCTTTTATTAAAAAAATTGAAATTTCACCTCAACTCTACTACATCTGACCACGTGACTCTTCACTTACACACACATGATTCTCACTACTTTGTCAGTGTTGAGATACACACATGAAACCGACTACTTGCGTTCAATTACGAACTTACTTGTATTTATCTCATCTCGTTAACCACTCGATACACATGCCTTTACTTTGAATATATTCCTGTCATACACATGATTGATTGATTGTATCTTGCTTAACGTCTGGCTCGAGAATTTTTCACTCATATGGGGACGTCAGTCATACACATGTAGTGGGATGCTAGTAGTGCATTCCAATAACCAGCCAATCAAAGTTTTGTAACAAATATAATTATTTTCTAAACATATTTTTAATTAGGTAATTGACACCAATATTTTTGTGGGCTCCATTAATCACAGGCAACTAAAGTATGGATATTACTACCCCACCCCCCTTTATAAATTTTACGTGACAATAACTCTGAAATGTGTGAATTCCCTGTCTATCTCATCCCTCTTTCAATTTATGTAATCATTTGATGCTTTTTGTAAGCTTTAAAGATTGGCCTTCTACAGGTGTATTTTATTATACTGGTAGAGGGGGGGGGGGTAGCCTAATACCCCATACTTCAGGTGCCTGTGCTATTAATTGGCTACGGTAAATGTACTTGTGCGGAAAATTGCAGTTGGGTTGACCCCTATGCTTATGAAACGGGATAGCACTACATGGCTATCCCACTTCCGACACCAAAAATGTGCAACGGGATAGCGCTTCTTGGCTATCCCACTTCTGACACCAAAAATGTGCAGCGGAATAGCGCCACTTGGCTATCCCACCACTGCCACCAATTTGTAACATGTAGCTGTCACCCAGCCAAGTGCTGATCACGCTCGCTGTTGCTTAACTTGCATAATCAAGATAGATTCTACCACATCACTAGAGATGCTAGCTCTCTAGCGAGGCAGTATAAGTTCCCTCTTATACTGTTCGCTACAATTATATTTTATGCCTCCTATGAGAAGAAACCGTCCAAGCAGTAACAAATAACCAAACACTGTAATGCAGTTTTGTCGAATATGTCATTTATTGAATGACATGAGGTAAATTGTTAAGTAAAATGTTTAACAAACCATTAGGGGGATCACCTGAATAAACAATACCTGCTGAAACATGTACATAGGTGTCAAGTAAGTGTGATCCCCCTTTGAGACTGACTAGAAAAATACATGTAGTGAAAGTACAATTACAAGTTATAGAGTACATGGAACATGCATACGATATATACATAAATGAGTTAATCCTTGGAGGCGTCCCAAAAAATTGCGCCACAAGACCTCACACCGTGAGGGATTGACGCCAACCGAGGAAGAAGAAAAAAACAAAACAAATAAAGTAACTTGTACCAAGATCCTATATAGTCCTTGAATGTATACACACATTGGGACATGAAAATATATGTGAGCAGATCAATGACTTAGGAAATACAGTTTATCCTAATACACACAAACTGAAGTAACAAGGGTTGTTATGCACATTAAACTATTTAAAGTGATTTGTCAGCAAGAGAAAGCTAAGAAATTGTGAGAGATATTTAGTATATTCATATACTGGTAATATGAAAGTCCCAATGCTGAGACATATAGCCAAATGCTGACCATGACTCTAAGGGACTTGATTTCAGGGTTTGCTAAAAAGGTAACATTTTACCCAAAAATAGAAACTATATGGGCGATCAAATATGCATGGATGTTGACGGTACAGGTAGCCAACTTACAAACAAGTACGGAAAGAAGGAAGTTAAATGAAGTTGAGCAGCGAAATGCTGGACTCTGATAACGGATAGCGAGCAACCAAATGCTGGACTCTGATCAAGTATAGTAAACAGCCAACTGCTGGACTCAG